>NW_012105564.1:1498974-1515800 GCF_000951045.1 Mandrillus leucophaeus
TGGCCTCCCCAGAAGCTGGGACTACAGGTGTGCCATGTGCCGGCTAACTTTTTGTATTTTTAGTAGAGACAGAGTTTCACCGTGTTAGCCAGGATGATCTCAATCTGCTGACCTCGTGATCCACCCACCTCGGCCTCCCAAAGTGCTGGGATTACAGGCGTGAGCCACTGCGTCCGGCTTTTAAAAAATTTTTGAGACAGTCTTGCTCTGTCATGCAAGCTAGAGTGCATTGGTGAGATCTTGGCTCACTGCAACCTCCGCCTCCTGAGTTCAAATGATTCTCCCACCTCGGTCTTGCGAGTAGCTGGAATTACAGGCACGTGCCACCATGCCTGCCTAGTTTTTGTATTTTTAGTAGAGACAAGGTTTTACCACTTTGGCTAGGCTGGTCTCGAACTCATTACCTCAAGTCATCCACCTGCCTTGGCCTCCCAAAGTGTTGGGATTATGGGTGTGAGCCACTACACCTGGCCGTATGTCTTCTTTTGAGAAGTATCTGTTCATGTCCTTTGCCCACTTTTTAATGGAGTTGTTTTTCTCTTGTAAAGCTGTTCAAGTTCCTCGCATTTTACTTTTAAGGCTTTAATTCATCTTGAGTTGACTTTTTTCTTTTGTTTTGTACAGCAGTTTGCATTATTGAATTGATTTTTGTGTATGGTATAAGGAAGGGGTCCATTTTCAGTCTTCTGCTTATGTCTAGCCAGTTATCCCAGCATCATTTATTGAATAGGGAGTCTTTTCCCCATTTTCCCCATTTTCTCAGTTTTGGTGAAGATCAGATGCTCATAGATATGTGGCCTTATTTCTGGGCTCTCCATTCTGTTCCACTGGTCTATGTGCCTGTTTTTGTACCAGTACCATGCTGTTTTGGTTTCTGTAGCCTTGTAGCATAATTTGAACTTGGGTAATGTGATACCTCCAGCTTTGTTCTTTTTGCTTAGGATTGCCTTGGCTATTCAGGCTCTTTTTTGGTTCCATATAAATTTTAAAATAGTTTTTTTCTAGTTCTGTGAAGATTGTTGGTAGTTTGGTAGGAATAGCATTGAATCTGTAAATTGCTTCGGGCAGTATAGCCATTTTAATGATACTGATTCTTCCTATCCATGAGCATGGATGTGTTTTCCATTTGTTTGTGTCTTCTGTGATTTCCTTGAGCAGTGTTTTGTAATTCTCATTCTAGAGATCTTTCACCTCCCTGGTTAGCTGTATTCCTAGCTATTTTATTCTTTTTGTGGCAATTGTGAATGGGATTCTCTTTCTGATTTGGCGCTTGGTTTGAAGCCTGCCTCTTTGTTTTCCTTTGATTTAGCCTTACATGCCTGCAAGTCTTTTATCTGCCAGAGACTTTGCCTCCTTGGTTAAATGACCCTGTGAGAGCTTCTAGGTATTAAACCAGGAGCCATCAAACTGGATCTAGATGGAAAGGCTGAGAAACTGGCTATTGGGGTCTCAATACACCCTATGCTGTGCCCCCTCCTCAGGAATTCAGTCTTGTTCCATGGTGTGTCCCCAAAAGAATGAAGAAGTTCATCAGAGAAGGATACTGACAAAAGAGAGGGGGTTAGGGTGATTCTCTCAGCTCAAACTTGCTGCAGCATCTATGTGTGGGGCTGGCAGTTGCACTGTGGTCTCTGGAGAAGAGTCCTGTGACTGGCTTCTGCATTATTTTGCCTTTGCTCAGCTGTGGGCCAGTACAATAAAGATACAAAGTTCCTAGTCCATCCCTGAATGGGCCATTTTACTTCCCAAGACCAGCTGCCTTACAGAGAGATGCTGGACTTCATTACAAAGGGAGGTGGTGACTGAATAGTCCTGGTTAGGGATAGCTACACAATTTGCAAGGCCCAGTGCAAAATGAAAATGCAGAGTCCTTATTCAAAAATTAGGAAAGAAAAGTGCTATTAAAGGTGCTTTATATAAACTTTTTCCTTCAAAAAGATCTTGTTACTTATAAACGTAATGGGCATAATAGTGTTACACGAGTAACAATATAAACTTAAAAATGCAAAAAGCCACTTTTGGTGTCATATGGTATTATATTATATAATAAGTGATAATTACCAATGTGATATCTTGATCATAAGATTTTTCTGGCTTACTTTTTTGCAAATTCATTTATGAGGTCATCAAAAGTTTTACTTTTAGCAACTTCATTTTCAATTGATATAATTGAAAGTGACAGTCATTTTTGGCAAATACAAGATCTCAAATAATTTTTGACAGTTTTTAATTTTGCGAATAATCTTTCTGCTGATGTAATTGTTACTGGAGCTCTTAAGCGTATTTTATAGGCTGGGACAGCATTGGGGTAAATTTCTGATAAATTATTTTAAAATATAAATTTTAGTACATTTAGAGTTGATGATAGCCTTGAAGTAAGTCTGAATTTAATTTCAAATATAAATTTATGAGTGACATTTTAATGTTTCCTTTGGCATTTTTTGCAACTTGCTGAGGTCATACAAGAATCAAAAGTGGTTTCATGATTTGTATATAGTTTAAAATGCCTATTTATGCATTCTATTGCTTTATCTTCCATTATATAAATTAATTTTAGATTTTCTTTCTTGTTAATAATTGGCTTATTCTTATAAAATAATGCTCTTTCTGCGATGCAATGGTCTCTACATTTAATTTCTATTTCTAAGTCTGTGGATATTGGATTTGCAGTGCTGTAATAATTTTAAAACTAAAGATTCCAAGCTCATTGGATAATTCTAATAACTCTGATTGATAGACTTTATTGCAATGTCTATGTGTACATTTGTATTTTGTGGTATTAACTAATTTACAACAAGGTTTACTGCTTGAGCACTGGCAGTTCCTGTCCCAGTGCTCTGGCTGGAGAGTTATTATTTGTGCAGATGGTGCAGGGACAGGCTCTGGGGATGGGTGTGTGTGCAGGTCTCCCACCTCTGTCCTCGTGCTCCCTCGTGGAGTTTCTACCTCTTCTGGGGCTGTGGCCACTACTGCCACCTAAGCTTCTGCTGCCGCCACCACCACTGTCACTGATCTGGGCTCAGCTCTGTTTCTGGGTGCTGCCCAGCACACTGCCTGCTCGTGCCCATAGGACTGACCCATCTGTGTGTGGACTGCTGCCAGCTCATCTTCCCTACTGACATGCCTGCTCCATCCTCTCATCAGACGTCACTTACAAAACACAAATTCAAAGATAAAATTATTATGAATTTCAGACAATAGCCACAGAACGTTAAACCAACTATGGGGTTCTTTTGGAGCCTTGGGCTTGTGCAAATGACTACACAGGTTGCAGGCCCATGGAGCCAGCTCTGATCAGGGCCATGTGTGCAAACCTTGGTGGGGAAGTAATGACTTCTTGGTGCTATAAGCCAGAAAGCACTGTAAGTCAGGGAACCTGTAAAACTCAGGAACATGTTCTAAAAAATGGAAACCCAAGGCCGGGTGCAGTGGCTCATGCTTATAATCCCAGCACTTTGGGAGGCTGAGGCAGGTGGATTGCTTGAGTCCAGGAGTTTGAGACCAGCCTGGGCAACATGGCAAAATCCTCTCTCTATAAAAAATACAAAAATTATCCTGAGGGGCCCCTACTTGTGGGGCTGAGGTGGGAGGATCGCTTGAGTCCAGGAGGTTGAGGCTACAGTGAGCCAAGATTGCACCACTGCACTCCAGCCTGGGCAACAAAGTGAGACCCTGTCTCAAAGAAAAAAAAAAAAGAAAATACAGATAAGTAAAAATAAGAAATCCCACCTGGCAGAAATACCGCTAAAATTTTGTTATGTGCTCTAGCAATCTTTTTGTATTTCTGTAGTTTTCAGAAAAAAAGTTCAATATAGAAAAGTACAGTGAATAACATGACATGACAAGCACTCATGTTCTCAGTATCCTGGATGAGTAAATATTTATATTTTGGTATATTTATTTCAGGTTATTTTATATAAAAGAAAACATTACTGATAAAGTTTAAGTCCCATTGGTACCTCACACAAATCCCATTTTCCTTCCTCCTTCCCTGGTAATTGTCATCATCAGAGGAAGAGTAAGAATAATGGTCGATGACAATAGCATGATAATAATAATGACCTCAGTGGATAAAAGGATCTGTCATGCTTCCCAGAAAATTCTGTATACTTTGATAGATGCTCTCTGATTATAATTATCTTTTCTCAGAGCCTTCTGTTGAAAAGACTGGTAATAAATAGAACATGAATCAAATAGGTAGATATTAGCTAAAAATTTAATTAGCCGAAGAAGGAGATATAGTGGTGATGGTCTTGGGCTGACGTCTCCTGAGACCCTAATCACAAACTTCACAGTATCTCTTAGTGATAGTTTTCTTACCAGGGCAATTCCTTGTCGTCAGTTAGATTTTTCCTGATGTTGTGCTCTTGGCTCCCTGAGCTGCTTCTATCATAATACTGAACACATGATTACCAGTTTAATTGCAGGTAATTTTTACCAGACTGTGAGCTCCATGAGAGCAGGGATCAGGACTGACTGTCTCATTCACTGGTCTATTTCCAGTCCCATGTATGGTGTCTGTCAGACATAGCACAATAAGTATTTGGTGAATGACTGGAAAACAGTCTCAGGACATAGAGCTGTTGCTATTGTGTGGGATTCAAGGCTGATTCTGGGTTCTGGGGTTTAGTCTGGGGAAGGCATTGGATGCTGAACGTTTTTACTGGGGGTGTTTGGTTCTGTGGCCCCATGGGAATTTTCCCAGCTGTCCTAGTGGCCACCAGAGTTTCCTTATTGGTCAAGTCAACCCTGAAAGGAGACCCTGGGGACCCCTGCGGTTGAATGCCATGTCTGGAGCAGCTGCTGCCTGCAGCTATGTGTGTGTGTGAGCTGGAGACCCGAGCTTTTCTTAATCTCTGAGCCAGGCTGCTGACAATAAACAAGCTTTCCGCCCAGCAGCTGCTGGTGGTTGCCTCCCACACGGCCCACCCTAGCCCTGCCTGGAGATGGCATGACTCCTTCCCGGTTGCTCTAATAATAACAACATTATATTCTCAGTCAGAGCTTGAGGGCTTCACTCGGAGACATTTTTTCACTTGCTTGAGAATGGGAGTCAGAGAAAGCATAGACACATAGAAAACTCATTTGGACATTTATTGAAACCATCTCCAAGTTCATTTGGTCAGGTTCAAGTTTTTAAATACCCCTGCTTGTCTTCTGGCTGCTGAGCAGTGGAAAGGGGACAAGCTGAGTGGAGGGACAGTGAGAGGTCTGGGGGCCAGCTCCAGCCTGGAGGAAGGGCCCCTTGTAAAGCCTGGGCCGGAGGGAGGTTGGCAGGGCAGGGCCTGAGGCTGGGCTCCAGTTTCCCTGAGCCTGCCAGGGTGCCCAGCCGGGAGTTTCTTTCTGTTTGTGCCCACCCTGGTGAGCTGTAGATAAGGGGAAACCTGCTGGGAAAAGTGGCTTCGGAGAGCTGAAGTGAGAGGGACCGGAAGTGTTGCTTTCCTTCTAAGAACCTTTGCTTCCTTCGGCCTCGGCCTCTGCCTGGGGTGGCACAGGGTTGCTTTCTTCAGAGATGCAGCTGTGCTGTTCAGCCCCTCCTTAGGTTCTGCCAAGGCAAGGCCTGGGTGTCCAGAGTGGGCATGGGAATCATTCATCCACCCCACCTCTCAGTGCCATGGGCCAGTCTGGGCCTCACACAGCCCACAGTGAGGCATGGGTTTGCATTTTACAGTCACTTGCAATGACTGTGCTTTTTTCCAGTTCATGAGAGCAAATGTAGAGGTGTTCTGGGAATCCCGTCTTCACCCTCCTGCATCTGAGGCTGGTGAGCAGCTGAGAGAAGGAGAAATGAGAAGCCAGCTGGTCAATGGCCTGACTCCTCCGCCCCTGCTTAATTATGGGTTGGCCATACAGCTAATCCCATTTTCTCAACAGCCCTATGACATGAGGGAGGAGGAGGTAGTTGTGGAAACCACATGCCCTAGATCCTAGTGGTGCTCCAGCAGCCTGGGAGCAAGGTTGCCCTGGGACATCCCTGGGGAACTATTGACTTCTCTCCCTGATCTTTTGCTTTTTTGCCCCCTGTAATACTTTCATCATTTTCACTATGGCTAAGCGAGATTCCAAGTTGGGCTGGTCACTCTGCCCAGAGAATACAGATTCTGTGCAATAAAATGCTCTATAAATCCAAGACATTATGAAATTTACTTCTACTATAAGGCTTTTATATTCACATCCAGTAAGTCTGTGTCCCCTAGCTAAGGGATGAAGCCAGCCAGCTATCACAAGAGCTCACTGTTCTTGAATAGACTCAAGGCTTTGTTCGAAGCTTTTCAGATGGATTCATTTAAAACTGCAGCTTCCCTGCCACTTTAAAAAATTCACCCTATCCATCAGCCTGGTACTGTTGAGTATATTACCATTACACGTAGAGGCATAGACTGTAACTCCCAGTGTAGAGAACAAAACTTTACATTGAGTAATTGTCCGGAGCTGCGCGCCCCGGCCATAGCAAATAATAATTAATGATTAAACGCCCGAGCTCTACTCCTTTCCACCTTCTACCTCCTCCCTAGATTTGTTGTTTCTCTTTTGTATCAATACCTCATAAAAGATGGCGCTCTTCCTGCTTTTTCTTCACCTGTTTTTCCCCCGCACAGCGAAAATTGTTACTTTGTAGCGCAGGCACCATCCTGCGCCCGGGAAAATTACCAACTGACAGCGCAGGCGCAACATGACGTCCGACCAGAGAAACCAATACCTACCTAGCCACACCCTCCGCGATGAGATCATCTCCGCCTCTGGCCCAACCCCTTCCCCTCCAAGTGTATATAAGGCATTGCATTACCACCATTAAACGAGACTTGATCAGAGCACTGGCTTGTCTCCATTTCTCGTGTCTCTTGTCCCCCAAATTCCCACTCCCTCCTCCAGGGCCTGCTTCGACGATCCCGCGGGCCGGGATAAGTAATTGCAGGAAACGACTGCAATTCACTAAGAATGTGTTTTGATGAATAAGGGAAAAAAAATTTCAAAAAATAGGTCAGGGCACTTTTAGGGAGCCCAAAAAACCTGCAAGGATTCTCTGCAGGTATAATGATTGGGCAGTCCATCCAGCCTCCCACCTCTGTCTCCTTCCCTTGTATTTCTTTTCCAGGCTGCTGTCTGTGACAGCTCAGGAAGGGGCCCCAGGCAGCTCTCCTCTGAATTCTTCCCCTTGACATCTCTCTGCCTTCTTCGCACTGCAAATCAGCCTCACTAGCACCTCAACTTCTAATTTTAGCTGCTGTTTTGCATTCTGTGTAGCATACAAGGAAATGTAATGCGGAATTTAGACAGGAGAAAAGGCAGGCTGCTTGCTTCCTGACAAATTGTCAGGGACCCATATCTGATGGTTGAATTCTGATAGCAATCAGAACAACAGGGAACAGAATGGTTGTGTCCTCATCTGCATTAGAGATCAGTCTCTTTTTCAGGGTTCCATGAGCTAGAACCTTCCTGTCCTTTTCCCTCTGCACTGATGGCTGGTTACATGGTTTCAGAAACCACTAGACTTAACTCCTGGTTTGGGGAAGATTCAACTTGACACTGAGAGGGAGTTTGTGCGTGTGTGTGTGTTTGGGGGGCAGGGAGGATTGCTTTACAAAAGAATCCTGAACTAAATTCAATAGTCTGTCCGCTAGAAGCAGAGGACCATAGTGTATACGCTTTATCATGTGAAACTTCTTCCTGGGTGTCTTTTTTTTTTTTTTTTTTTTTGAGACAGGGTCTTGCTCCATTGCCCAGGGTGTAGTGAAATGGTGTGAACACAGCTCACTGCAGCCTTGACCTCCTGAGCTCAAGCAATGCTCCCAACACAGCCTCCTAAGTAGCTGGAATTACAGGTGCACACCACTTCTCCTGGCTAATTTTTAGAATATTTGTAGAGGCAAAGTCCCAGTATGTTGCTCAGGCTGTTCTTGAACTCCTGGGCTCAAGCAGTCCTTCACCTTGACCTCCCAAAGTGCTGGGATTACAGGCATGAGCCACCATGCCCAGCCCTGGGTGTCTTTTAAAAGATGGGGCAAAATTTTGAGAGTATACTAGAGCGGTGCTACCCAAAGTGTGGCAGCATCAGCAACAATTAGAAGCTTGTTAGAAATTCAGTCTTCTCAGGGGTGGGGTTGCTACACATTTCATTAGTGACACAAAACAAAAAATTCCAAACAAACCAACCTTTGTTATTATGAAATATAACACACAGAAAACTGCACAGATGCATTATATAAAGGGAATCTTATAAAACCAAATGAATTATAATAAAAGGAACCCCGTGTCATTTCAGCCCATGTTAAGAAATAGAACATTGCCAGCACCCCAGTAGACCCTTGCCCAGTGGAATTCCAACTCCCTTCCCTACCCCAAAGGTAATCACTCTCCTGGCTTCTGTGCTTTTTTCTTTTTTATATTTTTACCATCAAAGAATGCATCCCTGCACAGCACAGAGTAGTTTGCCTGTTGACCTTTATCTGAAAGAAATCATGAAGTACGTACTTCTTTGTGTCTGGTTTCTTTTGCATATTTTATCTGTGAGATTTCATGAAGCTTTTAACACAGCAATTCTTGCCCCTTCTAGAGCTGCCACGCCCTCTCATTGTTTAGATCCATAGCAACCCCTCAGAAAAGCATAGATTCTCCTTTAAAATTACAGCAAGTTAAAATTAATTTGATTAATGAGGATTTCATTGTGCTCCCTGAGCCGGGTGTTATTACCTGGGATGCTGCTGAGCCAGGATTGGGACTTGCTGCTCCAGGGCTGTGTCTTCTCTGTTTCAGGACGAGCTTGAGGTGATGGTTAGGAGGCCCTTCAGGAAGGTGCTGCTCATTGAAGGAAATGCTGGAAGCTGTGAGCTTTCAGGAGCCTCAAAACCCAATACTCAACCAGTGTGTGACATTGGATCAAGTCCGAGATGACCCAGGGCTATTTCAAGGTTTCACATGTCTGTCTTTATGCTTTTTTCATTGAAGTTTTCTGATCCATGACATAAGAAACAGCTATCCAGTCGGGTGCAGTGGCTCACACCTGTAATCACCAGCCAAGGCAGGTGGATCACTTGGGGTCAGGAGTTCGAGACCGGCCTAACCAACAGGATGAAACCCTATCTCTACTAAAAATACAAAAATCAGCTGGGCATGCTGGCAAACACCTGTAGTCCCAGCTACTTGGAAGGCTGCAGCAGGAGAATTGCTTGAACCCAAGAGGTGGAGGTTGCAGAGAGCTGAGATTGTACCACTGCACTCCAGCCTGGGTGACACAGCAAGACTCCTTCTTGAAAAAAAAAAAAAAGAAAAGAAAGAAAAAGATATAGCTATGCATAAGGGAGAGTGCTGGGAAGTGTAGAAGAGATGAGACATCTAAGGTGCAGTTATTGACCAGTCTTTTCGCCTAGAATCTTGCTCCCTACAGAGGTTAAGGGCATGGCCTTTGAGTCAGACCAGCCTGGATTCTGGTCCTGCCTCTGCCACTCATCAGCCATGTGACTGTAAGTTCATCCTCATCTTAGAATGGAGATTATAATAATAGTACATACCTCATGGGGCTATTTTGATGATTAATTAAGAAATGCTTGGAAAGTGCTTAGCTTAGCATCTGACTAATAATTCCAGCTAACAGTGAATGCTTCCAATGTATTAGCTACTGGAATCCTATATGATTGATTCTGTTGTTATCCTCAATTTCAGATGAGGACACTGAGGCTCAGAGAGGTTAAGAAACTTGCCCAGGATCCCATGGCTAATATGTGATGTGGAGACATTTTAACACTCTTAACCACTGTGTTGTGTATCTATTTTTATCATCATTTTATGTCAAGGCTTTGATATTCTTGATATATTTCTCCCATTATCTGTTTCAAACTTCTGACATGGCTTCTAGCACAGCCAGAGTCTTATCAGCTGCTGGTCTAGGATCAGCCTGATGAAACAATTAGAAATGAGGCCCCAGCAGTGACTCATGCCTGTAATCCTAGCACTTTGGGAGTCCAGGCAGGAGGATAGCTTGAGGCCAGGAGTTTGAGACCCGCCTGGGCAACAAAGTGAGACCCAATCTCAAAAAAAAAAAAAAAAGAGAGACTAGTCCCCATCTCCTTGTTATATGATCCTCTTTTGGGGTTGTCTCTCACAATAGAAGCTAATGGCCACAACAGTAGCCATGTTGAATGCACCCAGAGGGTCTTATCTGTCACTTTACAAAGCACTAGCTTACCTTGAAGCCTTGAATCACACTGAGCTGGGATTCTGCAGCACTGAGTCATCAAAATGTTTCAAGGGTTAGAAAATGGTCCTAAGAGGATGGCATAAAGGAACTGTGAGGAGGAGGTAGTGGTTTTGTAGCAGCACATTGATGACTTTAACTTTGAGCCAGACGTACAAGTTGCTGGATTTCCCTGCCCATATATGGTAAGAGGAGAAGCAATGTACAGAAAGGATGAGCTAGACAGAATGCTTTTCTTCTGTCAATGACAAAAACATAGTGCCCCGGAATGGAATACTGAGGGGCTATTGGGAGCAGACTGTGCTTTCTTGGGCAGTAGCATTAGTAGCTTAAGATGGGGGTGGACCCCAGCCTTCTTTTCTCATGATTTTGTGATAGATGGGCCCAATGTAATCACAGAAGTTCTTATAAGAGAATGAGAGAAGCAGGAGAGTCAGTTTCATAGTGATGCAATGTGAGAAAGACTCAATTAGCTATTGCTGGCTTTGAAGATGAAGGTTGGGGACCAGGAGTCAAGGAAAATGGGAGCTTTTAGAAGCCAGAAAAGGCATGGAAACAGATTGTCCTCTAGTCCTTCTAGAAAGGAATATGGACCTTCTGACATCTTGATTTTAGCCTAGTAAGATTCATGTCAGACTTCTGACCTACAGAGCTGATAAGATAATAAATGTGTGTTGTTTTAAGCCACTAATTTGTAGTAATTCATTATATAAACCATAGAAAGCTGATATGCACCATTTAACCCATATACCAAGAATATAATTTGGAAAATCAAATTATCTGAAGGGAGAAGTTTTTATATTCTTTCCCAGCTGTGACTTCTATATCCCAAGTGCATGAAACCTGTAAGCCCACATGCATGTGCTGGTGTGGCATCTACAGTGGTAACAGTTAATAAATACTTCTATCTCTTAAGTCGTCTTTAAGCTGATGCACCCTCTAGTGAACCTGGGATTGACAAGGGGAGGTGAATGGGGGTAGCTATTCTTCATGCTATTGCCACCCCTGAGCCTTTGCACCCACGGAAGCTTTAGAGGAGGAACGTGCCTTTTCAAAGGCAGTCTAGAGAATGGGTGTACTAACTTTCTATGGTTTTCTGGAGTTATTTATTTATTTAGAGACAGAGTCTCACTGTGTCACCCAGCCTGGAGTGCAGTGGTGCAATCTTGGCTCACTGCAACCTCCACCTCCTGGGTTCAAGTGATTCTCCTGCCTTAGCCTCCCAAGTAGCTGGGATTACAGGCGTGCATCACCACACCTGTCTAATTTTTGTATTTTTGGTAGAGACAGGGTTTCACTATGTCAGCCAGGCTGTTCTTGAACTCCTGACCTCAAGTAATCCACCCACCTCGGCCTCCCAAAGTGCTGGGATTACAGGCATGAGCCACCACCCCTGGCCTGGAGTTAATCAGGAGACATCAACCATGACCTGGACTTTGGAGCCTCCTTGTTCCCTTCCAGCTCCATCCCCTGCATAGAGAAATGAGTTTCTCCTTTGCTGACTCACGTTTCAAACTGCAAAGTGGAGCTGCAGACTAATTCACAAAAGAGGGAGGTGGGACAAATCAACACTTGGTGCAAAGATGCACCAAGTCCCAGAATGAAAAAGCGACCTGGTAAAATGTTCTAAGTGTGCCTGTCTTATCATAGACTAATGTATAATAGTCTATAATATTATTCCAAATAGTCTATAATATTATTCCAGCAGACGATTCTAAACTGCTGACTGGGAAAATATAAATCTAGCTATATCTTCCGATAAATTGTATATTTAGCATTTTAAGATGAAAACAAAACTTTCAACAAGTACAAAGAAAATCAAGCTTTGAAAAATGCATGGTTTCCAAAGCACATTTGTGAGGCCATTTCAGGGAGCAATAGGCTCAGCAGGGATGTTTCTTTCACAGCCCAGTTTAGTTGTGTGGGACCCAGGTTCAGAAGCAGTTGGTATTCTGTTCTTGGCCAGAGAGGGGTGGCCAAGAACACTCCCAAGAGCAGCGAAGGGCCTATGTTTGGCACCAGACTTTTAGACAGGTGGTTCCTTAGCCTTCTGATCCTGGACTGGCCAGTCGTGGTCTCCAGTCACTTTGGACTGGGGGTCACCTCTCCCTCACCTTCTACAAGAGTAATAGGTGCTTCTAGCAACTCTTGGGTAGGGCAGAGTTGGGATGATGTGGGTTGTAAACCAGGCAGATAGAGCAAATTTACCTACGCTGGACTGCATGGACCCTACAGGTCCGGGGTGAAAGGTCACCTGCGGGACGGAAATCCATAATATTGTTCAACTGGAGCAAGGGCCACTGCAGCAACTTCTCCCCCAGGGCAACTACCATCACCACCCTTGTCTCTTTTATCCCCTGCAGAGAGACAGACAGAAGCTTTCCAGAGGAGGATGGAGTAGCCAGGGATGCTCACCTGAGATCCTCCTCTGTTGCTTGTGATTATTGATAAGACTTGAATTCAGTTCCACATGGGCCTGAACATGCCCCAGTCTGTAGAAACCACAGTTCTGAAGTCCTGAGGGATCCTCTTCTACAGGTAAGCAAGGCTTCCACACATAAAGTAGAGAATACACCCTTTCCCACCCTAGGAAGCCTTGGCCTGCACTGCTTATCCTCCTCGCAAAAGAAAGGAGAGGGCTTCTTTTGGTGGTGGCCTTTTTATTTTCCTAGCAGCAGCACCGGGCATAGCCTTTCTCTTAATGTCAGGTCATGGTCTTCCTCCTTCTCACACCAGTGCTGGTGGTTTTTGGGGCCCTGGAATCACAGTGTGGCCAGGGCCTTCTATCTATGGACCATCCGCTGAGCTCCCAGATGCCACACTGATCTTGCCACAATTTTTCTTTCTACAGTTTGTTCTCATGTGTCTAGAGACCAATTTCTCCATCTTTGTAAATGTCAGACTCTTGCAGCTTCCTCTTTTTGTTTTTAGCTATTTGGTTGTTCCAGAAACTCCAGTTGGGGGTTGGCAGAAGAAATAAAACAAGGAAGCCAGAGTCATGAGCAGCTCTGATGAATTCTCTAGCAGAGGAGAACTCTAACTGTATCATCAAAAGAGAGTTGGGGATTATCTGTTATTTTCATTGTCCTTGCCACTTCAGCCCCTATTTATTCAGTTATAGAAGTACAGGCCTATTCCTGAACCTCCTGGGTTGATCCATTTGGAAATTGTTTCATAGAGACAGCTCGAGCTGCAAGACGGGGCTGGGAGCCAGTGGCAGCATGGATGCAGGGAGCTTCAGGATCAGGTTCCGGCATGGCCTGTGAGGACTGCTGCAGACGCAGCTGAGGCAGCCCGGCTCCAGGCTCGCTGGAGGGGCAGTGTCTGGGGAGATGCTTCTCTATAAAAAGCTTAGAGGTCAATGTGGAGTTTCCTATTCTTTCCTCTGGCCATGCTTAGATTTAGAACAATACTAGTGTGGAAAGTGCAGCTGCTCTAAAGCCAGTCGTGTTGATGTGGTTGGGAGCCTAGATCCTGAACCTCCCAGTCTGGGCTCAAGCCTTGCTTAATCACCACTTGACTTTGGCTCTGTGACCTCTGGTTTCCTCACCTGTAAAATGAGG
The DNA here is from genome assembly GCF_000951045.1 of Mandrillus leucophaeus. Taxonomy (NCBI): domain Eukaryota; kingdom Metazoa; phylum Chordata; class Mammalia; order Primates; family Cercopithecidae; genus Mandrillus; species Mandrillus leucophaeus. Next base: position 1,512,730 of record NW_012105564.1, read on the forward strand.
ACTTTACTGGATTGCTGTCAGGGGTAAATGAGGCAACATACGCCAAGTGCTTAGCAAATGATAAGCGTTCAGTCAGTGGTACCTTTATTCTTAGTATTTTTTGTCGTCGTCACCACCATCATCTCAGCCCAGTGCAGGCAAGCTGGGAAGGCAGGCCTCGTATAGTCCTGAACACGCTCCCCCACAGGGGGCCTCTCAGAGCCTCTCAGCTCCTCACAAAGCCAAGGCACGTTCTTTCTGGAGGTCAGTAGCATTTAATAGGAAGGTACTGCCTTGGTGGTCACTTCCTCTTGAGTGTTGCCATTGGAGCAGGGTCCCCAGAGACTCATTGCAATTAGCTGCTTCTGGTGGTTGAAGCAGTTCTGAGAGCAGTGCGTGCCCACAGAGGCAGATTTCAACACGCTGAGTCATACTGCAGGGTCTGCCGGCAGAGCTGGTCACAAGGCAGGAGGCAGGCAGCAGTCGGGAAGATGGATAGACATGGGGTGAGGTAGATTTTCTGAGGAAATTTCAGTGAATATCTGTTCAATGTGTCTGGATAAAGGAAGGGTGGGCATGAACATTTTTTCAACACTTACTCTTTACGTGGCCCCTACTGTTGGGCTTTGATTTCGTTGAGTTTCCTCCAAACTACCCAGTGGAGACCCTTCCTAAACAGCCCCAGACACCGTCCTGAGTGGGTCCTTGGGAGAGGTCTCTGACTCCCAGCAGAGGGTGGGAGGTGCTGTGGAAGGGAAAGCCACTTTTGTGGGCCTGGATTGGGGAGCAATCCTCCCTCTGCTCCCACAAACACAAGCTAGGTGGATTTATGGGAACAGGAGTGAGGAGCATTTATTTCTGTCTGAGGTTGAGTAAGGGTCACAAAAGGCAGTGACTTCATTTATTATCTCACTATGGGATGTGATCTGCTTTCCACAGTTGCTATGGATATTCCGTTGTTTCTGTTAATACCACCATGTATTTGGGCCTAAGATTTGAGGATGCCTCTGAAAAAGGTTTCTTTGTTATCTCTGTGCTTGCTCTGTTTTTAAAATCTGGGAAGAGTGAGGTAAAAGTGAAGTTTTTTTTGTTTTTTGTTTTTTGTTTTTTCATGCAAGTATTCCAGTGATCCCTCAGGAATTATTGGAAAATAAAAAGCAATTTTGCAACTAGCAAATTTCCCAAGGTTAGCAGGCAAGCAAGTAAAAATAAAGATGATTTATTTTTATTTTGTTTTTATTCTTTTCTTTTTTTCAGACCTTATCCCCCATGCAGAGATATTTATTATTATTATTATTATTATTATTGCTATTGTTATTTTGAGACAGAGTCTCGCTCTGTTGCCCAGGCTGGAGTGCCGTGGTGCGATCTCGGCTCACTGCAACCCCCACCTCCTGGGTTCAAGCAATTCTCCTGCCTCAGCTTCCCGAGTAGCTGGGATTATAGGCATGCACCACCATGCCCGGCTAATTTTTGTATTTTTAGTAGAGACAGGGTTTCGTCATGTTGACCAGGCTGGTCTTGAACTCCTGACCTCAGCAGACCTGCCTGCCTTGGCCTCCCAAAGTGCTGGGATTATAGGCATGAACCACTGTGCCTGGCCTGGCCTAGATATATTTTTAATCTGTATTTTTCCTGATTTGAGGTTGGCTCTCCATCTTATTTCTGGAGTAAACAGCCTTGACATTTATTTAAAGAATGAGACAATTTTTTTTAAAGGATCCAAATGGACGTATATGCGCCCTGAGATAGATTGACATTGGTCTGCATTATTGATAAGTAACCAGGAAATGCTGTTTGGGAACATTTGTTTTCTTCATCAGCAAGAATTTTTTGAGCCTTTATTGGCTCTGATATGTCACAGTGTATTCCTGATTGTTCTGTTTCTTTTGATATTATTATAACCTTGGGCAGATATCTACCATTCTAAGAAAATGGAAGGTGAGAAGGGGTACTCAGGGGCCATTTGGGCTGTGCCTCTGCTTCTTTTACAGCTGTTTTCTATTGATGACAGGGACGAGGTTCCATAATTTTTTATTATTTTTATTTATTTGTTTGTTTATTTATTTTTAAACGGGGTCTCCCTCTGTCACCCAGGCTGGAATGCAGTGGCTCAAACTCGTCTCACTGCAACCTCTGCCTCCCAGGCTCAAGCAATCCTCCCACCTCAGCCTCCCAAGTAGCTGGAACTACAGACGTAGGCCACCATACCTGGCTAATTTTTGTATTTTTTTGGTAGAGGTGAGGTTTCACCATGTTGCCCAGGCTGGTCTCGAACACCTGGGCTCAAGCTATCCACCAGCCTCGACTTCCCAAAATGCTGGGATTACAGGTGTGAACCACAGCGCCCAGCCCTGAGATTCCAGAATTTCTTTTGTTCGTTTCACTATTTATCATCTTTCCCTTACCCAAGGTTTTTCTTACCACTTATGAGTATAAATTCAATGTCCACTCTCTTTTGGAAGAGAGAAACAGTTTTCTCCCTAGGGAAGAAAGAATATCCCTCTAAAGGGCTAAGATTGGTTTAGGGTGCTCCCTCAGACTCCTCTTTTCGTGGCTGGATGATTCTCTTTTTCAAATATTTAGAGGATGTTTACTCTCTTCCTGGAGCTCCTGTTTGCCCAAGGGCACTCGGGTCACCATGTGCTCTGAGTCACTAGCCGTCTGTTCCTTTTTCTTGGACAAACCCCTAACATGGAACATACACAGTAACACCCCCTTGCTCCAGACCATCAACAAAGTAAACACCCTGCTCCAGTGCTTCCTTTTCTCAACGGTATTTTAGCAGAATCAGGGAACTGGGGCATAGCAAGCGAATATCAGTAACAAATATTTTCAGAGGACAGAAATTCCAGAGATAAATGTCCTTGTCAAAGCTGAGGTACCCTTTTTTCTATTCAAGGCCTACCTAGCCACATGATACTGTACCTGTTGGTTTTTCTATAGAGTGGAAGAAATATGAGGTATTTGCTTTTGTAAGCACAGTTAATACCAGAAGTGATCAGCAGAGAAGCTGCATTTGAGTCACCCTGAGCAAGTTATTATCAGCGTTGACATTTCTTTAACTTTGCATCTATTATTGAAGGGCTCAG
>NW_012105564.1:1516880-1517512 GCF_000951045.1 Mandrillus leucophaeus
ACTTTTATTAGCCCCTCTTCCCCCATCCCTCCACTAGAGCTGCTCTTAACTGGTTCTTCTCAAAATTCTGTAAGAAAAACAAACCCTATTCAATACGGCTAGCGAGGGACTCTGAACCTACTAAACCCTCAGTTCTCAATATATCATTCACCCTGAGTGGAATTACAGGCCCATGCCAGATGCTGGAGCCCCTTTACCCTTCTTCCTCTCCTGCCTTGGCAGGAGATGAGCACTCAAGTAACTACATGCTCTCTAGCTTAGAATTTTGGGATTATAACTGAAATGGGCAATTAAAAAAAATGCTTAATCACACTTCCCTAAAGCTGTCCGTATATCTCTATACATAAAGAACTGGGCTGGGTGGATGGCTCAAGCCTGTAATCGCAGCACTTTGGGAGGCCGAGGCGGGTGGATCACCTGCGGTCAGGGGTTCGAGACCAGCCTGGCCAACATGGCAAAACTACATCTCTACTAAAAACACAAAAATTAGCTGGGAGTGGTGGCACCACCTGTAATCCCAGCTAGTTGAGAAACTGAGGCAGGACAATCACTTGAACCCAGGAGGCAGAGGTTCCAGTGAGCCAAGATTGCGCCACTGCACTCCAGCCTGGGCGACAACAGCAAAACTCCAT
>NW_012105564.1:1518107-1521265 GCF_000951045.1 Mandrillus leucophaeus
TTTGAGGTTCAGTATTTACATTCAGCAAATATAAATCCTTACATGATTTTTGAAAACTTATTTATGAACTGAAAATATTGCTTGCTGATAAAACTTGCTTAAATGCTATCACTGAATGTATGAGCCACTGATTATGCCAGTACAACAAAGATAACCACATGTTTGATGATTGCAACGTGCCAGACATTCACTGAAAAAAAAAACCGAAACACACAGCTAAACAAAATTCACTCAACAAACATCTGAGAATCTGGGCACTTCATATCAGTGTTTTGAAGTGTTTCATTAATATCTTAAGCCAAGTGTATCAAAACCTTGGCATGATTTAATTTCGAGTCACCAGTTTTGTTTTTATTAACATCAGAAAGTTACGGCTACACTGCCAATGCTGGGTCTGCTTAATTTGATTTAAGAGTTTAATATGACTTAACATTAAAAACTCACACTACTCTAAAATATATAATTTTACACATATGGTGACATTCAACATTCAGGTGCTAGTGCTTTTGTACTATCTTTTGGTTAACTTTCTTTAAACATTCAAAGAATGACTTTCAGGTTTACAAAAATAAATATTTGTCAAAATGTTCGATAAGGCGGGGCATGGTGGCTCACGCCTGTAATCCTAGCACTTTGGGAGGCCTAGGCCGGTGGATCCCCTGAGGTCAGGAGTTCGAGACCAGCCTGGCCAACATGGTGAAACCCCATCCCTACAAAAAATACAAAAATTAGCCTGGCATGGTGGTGCACGCCTGTAATTCCAGCTACTCAGGAGGCTGAGGCAGGAGAATCGCTTGAACTCAGGAGGCAGAGGTTGCAGTGAGCCGAGATCGCACCACTGCACTCCAGCCTGGGCGACAACAGCAAAACTCCATTAAAAAAAATTTAATAAATATTACATGAAACTTGCAAGAAAATGTATCTAGAAATTTGTCATTATCACTTGCTCTTTCCTCTCACAAATGTATGGAGGCCCTGGATGAGGGCTTTGGGAGACACAAAGAGGACAAACTCAGTCCCAACTCTCAAGGAGTGTACAGTGTGGTGCAATAGAAGAAATATGCACAGATGATTATAATATGAGAGAGAATGAAAAGCTACAGGGGAGGAAGAATAGGAGGAGGGCAAGAAATTCAGGGTAGGGTGAGCTGTCTCCCAAGTGGAATATGTGCATTGAGCTGGGACCATAGATGAGGAAGGATTTGAACACAGGAAAATAGGTGAGCTATTTAGAAAATTATGGTTTTTGGATCCCTAGCTTATATAACAAACCGAATACCAAGTCTCAACAGCATGATATTAAAAAGTACAACCCCCCAAATAGTAGAAAATGTAATTGTGTATATGCTTTTGAAAAGGTGAAGTATATTTTAAGCCTAAGAGAAAAGAAATAAGATACAAAATAAAAGATTGCTTTAAAAATTTATTTTAGAGATGAAGGTCTCCTCCTGTCGCCTAGGCTGGAGTGCAGTGGCATGATAATAGCTCACTGTAACCTTGAACTCCTGGGTGCAAGCGATCCTCTGGCCTCAGCCTCCAGAGTAGTTAGGACTACAGGCATGTGCCACTGTACTTGGCTAACTTTTACATTTTTTTGTAGAGTCTGTGGGGGTGTGTCTCTCTATGTTGCCCCGGTTGGTCTTGTATCCCTGGTCTCAAGTGATTCTCCTGCTTCCTTCTCCTCCCAAACTGCTGGGATTAGACATGAGCCACCACACTCAGCAGAAAATATTGCTTTTGACTGCAATAAGATTACCTATCATTAACATGCTCCACAAAATAAAAGAGCAAGGGAGAATGGGGAAATATTTGTTACTTAATAATAGATAAAGGATCAGTAACAATATACAGAGCTTGCATAAAATAAATTAGAAAAACAATCTCAGCCGGCATGGTGGCTCACGCCTGTAATCCCACCACTTTGCGAAGCTGAAGTGGGCAGATCACTTGAGGTCAGGAGTTTGAGACCAGCCTGGCCAACATGGTGAAACCCCCATCTCTACTAAAAATACAAAAATTAGCCAGGCGTGGTGGCAAATGCCTGTAATCCCAGCTACTCGGGAGGCAGAGGCAGGAGAATGGCGTGAACACGGGAGGCGGAGGTTGCAGTGAGCCAAGATCGTGCCACTGCACTCCAGCCTGGATGACAGAGCGAGACTCTGTCTCAAAAACAAAAAACAAACAAACAAACAAAAACTCAATGAAAAAATTGGGTGGAAGGCAATGAGTAATTCACAAAGAAGAAATATGAAAGGCCTAAAAATGTGAAAAACTTCACATGAGTAGTAATCAAAGAAAAGCTAATGAAAACAATGAGCAGGGCCAGGTGGCTCAGCATGCTGGGAGGACATGGTGGGTGGATTGCTTGAGCTCAGGAGTTTGAGACCAGCCCGGGCAACATGGCAAAACTTCATCTCTACAAAAAATACAAAAATTAGCCTGGCGTCATGGTATGCTCCTGTAGTCCCAGCTATTTGAGAGGCTGAGGTGGGAAGATCGCTTGAGCCCAAGAGGTTGAGGTTGTAGTGAACTAAGATTGCACCACTGCACTCCAGCCAGGGTGACAGAATGAGACTGTTTCAAAAGACGTATATAACAAAAAACTAAAACAAAACAATAAACAGATACTGCTTCTTATTATTAATCTAGGAAGTTTCTTTTTTTAAAAAAAATTATTTCCCAATGCCCAGCAAGATAAATAGGAAGGAATGGATGTCTCTTCACTCAGAGCTGCCCTTAAAAAATAAAAACAAGCCCAGGCATGGTGGCTCACCCCTGTAATCCCAGCACTTTGGGAGGCAGGTGGATGATGTGAGGCCATGAGTTCGAGACCAGCTCGGTCAACATGGTGAAACCCTGTCTCTATTAAAAATACAAAAATTAGCCAGGTGTGTTGGTATGCGCCTGTAGTCCCAGCTACTCGGGAGGCTGAAGCACGAAAATCGTGAACCTAGGAGGCGGAGGTTGTAGTGAGCCAAGATCGCAGTGCTGCATTCCAGCCTGGGCAACAGAGCAAGACTTGTCTCAAAGATTAACATAACGGCCAGGCGTGGTGGCTCTCGCCTGTAATCCCAGCACTTTGGGAGGCCGAGGCAGGCGGATCACCTGAGGTCAGGAGTTTGAGACCAGCCTGGCCAACATGGTGAAATCCTGTCTCT
>NW_012105564.1:1521315-1522874 GCF_000951045.1 Mandrillus leucophaeus
TAATCCCAGCACTTTGGGAGGCCGAGGCAGGCGGATCACCTGAGGTCAGGAGTTTGAGACCAGCCTGGCCAACATGGTGAAATCCTGTCTCTACTAAAAAAAAAAAAAAAAAAAAATTAGCCATGTATGGTGGTACATGTCTGCAATCTTAGCTACTGGGGAGGCTGACACAGGAGAATCGCTTGAACTTGGAAGGTGGAGGTTGCAGTGAGCCCAGCTAGTGCCACTGCACTCCAGACTGGGCAACAGAGCAAGATTCCATCTCAAAAAAAATTAAAATAAATAAAAAGAACCAAAACACTGTATTGAGGTATAATTTACATATATAAAGCTACTCATAGGCCAGGCACAGTGGCTTATGCCTATAATTGCAGCACTTTGGGAGGCTGAGGTTGGTGGATCACCTGAGTTCAGGAGTTTGAGACCAGCCTAGCCAACATGGTGAAACCCCATCTCTACTAAATATACAAAAATTAGCCGGGTGTGGTGGCAGGAGCCTGTAATCCTAGCTACTCGGGAAACTGGGACAGGAGAATCATTTGACCCGGGAGGCGGAGGTTGGAGTGAGCTGAGATTGCACCACTGCACTCTACCCTGGGTGACAGAGCGAGAGTCCATTTCAACAATAACAAAAAAGCTACACATTTTTAAAGTATACAACTCTATAGAAGTCTTCTGTGAGACATGGAAAAAGAGGGAAAAAAAATAAAGTACACAATGCTGTGGGTTTGAGGATAAGCATATACCCATAAAACCATCACTACCGTCAAGACCATAAATATATTCATCACCTCCTGAAGTTTTCTCCCAACCCCTTTATTATTATTATTATTAATTTGTGTGTGTGCATGGTAAGAACACTCAATATAAAAGCTACCCTCTTGGACACATTTTAAGTGTACAATACAGTATCGTTAGCTATAGGCACTATGCTATATAATAGGTCTCCAGAACTTATTTATCTTGCATTACTGAAACTTTGTACCCTGTAATCATCACCTCCCCATTTTTCCCTTTCTTGAGTCCTTGGTAATCACAATTCTACTCTCTGCCCTGAGTTCAACTTTTTTAGGTTCCACATGTAAGTGAGATCATACAGTATCTTTCTCTTTCTGGTTTATTTCACTCAGCATAATGCTCTCCAGGTCCATCCTTTTAAAAAATTATTTATTTATTTATTTATTTATTTTACTTTAAGTTCTAGGGTACATGTGCACAATGTGCAGGTTTGTTACATATGTATACATGTGTCATGTTGGTGGGCTGCACCAATTAACTTGTAATTTACATTAGGCACATCTCCTAATGCTATTCTTCCCCCAGCCCCCTACCCCACAACAGGCCCTGGTGTGTGATGTTCCCCTTCCTGTGTCCAAGTGTTCTCATTATTCAATTCCCACCTATGAGTGAGAACATGCGGTGTTTGCTTTTCTGTTCTTGCCATAGTTTGCTGAGAATGATGGTTTCCAGCTGCATCCATGTCTCTACAAAGGACGTGAACTCATCCTTTTTTATGGCTGCATAGTATTCCATGGTGTTTATGTGCCACATTTTCTTTT
>NW_012105564.1:1525219-1546484 GCF_000951045.1 Mandrillus leucophaeus
ATATATATACACACACACACTTTATGATAGTAACTTCCTTTTTTTTTTTTTAACAGAGTTTTGCTCTTGTTGCCCAGGCTGGAGTGCAATGGTGTGATCTCAGCTCACCGCAACCTCCACCTCCCGGGTTCAAGCGATTCTCCTGCCTCAGCCTCCCTAGTAGCTGGAATTACAGGCACACGCCACCACTCCTGGCTAATTTTGTAATTTTAGTAGAGATGGGATTTCTCCACGTTGGTCAGGCTGGTCTCAAATTCCCGACCTCAGGTGATCTGCCTGCCTCAGCGTCCCAAAGTGCTGGGATTACAGGTGTAAGCCACTGTGCCCGGCCATGATAGTAACTTCTTAGATTAATAAAGAGGTTTGAATTGTTTTTAGAAAAACAATAGAGTTTTGTTTTATAAATCTCTTAGATTCTCCTCTCCTACCTCCTACCCTTCAATACCAGGACCAAAGAGAAGCCGCAGATCCCAAGCACCACACACTGACCTATAGCAGGGGCTGGCAACTGGCCATGTGTCAAGTCCAACCAGCCACCAGATTCTTGTGAGGTCTGCCAGCTAAGAACGAATTTTACATTTTAAATTATTTTTTAAAAATCAAAAGAATAATGAAATGTGAAAATTACATAACATTAAAATTTTTGGCATCCATAAATAAAGTTTTATTGAAACACAGCTATGTCCCTTTGTTTATGTGTAGTTCATGGCTGTTTTGCCCTAAAACAACAGAGTTGAGCCATTTTGGCAGAGACAGCATGGTCCATGATGCACAAATCCTAAAAGATTTACTATCTGGCCCTTCACAGAAAAGGTTTGCTACCCCCTGGCCTAAAGTAGTAGTTTATATAGCATCTTCAAGGGATTTCAACCTTACAAAAACAAACTAAATTCCATTTCACTGAACATTTTGATCCCTCATTCCCTTTCCCCCTTAATCGTCATCTGCTCCAAAGAACTGAAAAATGATTTAGGCATGATTTGGACGGAAAGTTATGAAATAAGAATATCTCATCTTTAAGGAATTTGGTGCTCATGATTTTTAAAAACGGACTTGTTAACTTTATGATTCAAAATAAAAGCAGAAGCTTTTTTTTTGTCTTAGATTTCAGATGTCACATCTAAAAGTGAAACATCAGTAGAAAACGATAATAAGGTTTCACGTCTATTTTTCCTTTTCTTTTATATTTGATTTGGAGGTGTCAAGATATATGAACATACATCCTACAGTGTGTGATGATTTTGTGAAATTTGAATGTGCTGATGAAATGTATAATCTTTCTAGTCACTTAGCCCTTATGAAATGAAAAATTCACTTTAGCATAAAAAATTAGTTAATTTGCATATTATTTATTCACATATAGCAGTTCTTCTAGTTAATTATTCCTATGCTCCAGGATATACACAGGGCTGTTTCAGTCCAGCAGATGAGGACAGAAATGGGGTTGATCTTTTTCATCTCTGTGTAACTGGTATTTGCATGCCTAGCACATTGCCTGGCACAGACTATGTAGCAGAAATGTATGCTTAATGAATGAAGTGGTTTGTTGATTGTTCTAAACATTTCAAAGTTTTAAATTCCATTTGGTTTTGCATATGTATAAAAATATATACTAAATTATTTTGGATTCTGAGAAGACTAAGTATACTGTTTTTCAATTCTTCAGTAATTATATTAATAACTTCGATTTTTACAGAAACTTATTAGTATTATAGAATTTCCTGAGAAGCCACCATGAGAAATCTCAGTAAAGTTATTATTACAATGGATAATGTATTACTTCACTCTTCTGAACAAGTTATAACAACATTGATTTTCAAAAAAATAAACATTTTCTGATTGGAAAACTAATAAATATTCATAAGAAATTCAGAGACTATAGGAATATGTAGGAAAAGACAATGATAATCTCACCCCTGGAGATAACCCCTATTAACAACTTGTTTCTTCAGATTTTTTTCCATACATATGCCAACATGTAAAATAATTATTATTTTACTAAAATTTAATCCTACTATACAAACTGTTTGGAGCTTGTTTTTGTTCTCTCATGTTTCTATGTCAATATTTAAAAATGCATTTTATAATTTTAGTGGCTTAATAGTTTCTATTACATGAATTTACCATTATTTATTCACACTTTCCTGTTGACAAATATGTGATTAAAATTATATTTTATTCCAAAGTGTTTTAAATGTCAAGTAATCTAATGACAGCTACTTTTAAAAAAAATGCTAAGAGTGCTGTTAAGAGAAAGAAGAGAGAAGAGAATAAAACAAGCAAGTGAATTTTTGTTTAAGCAAAAATGAACCCTAGTGCATCCTGAGAATTTCTAGCCAGCGAGCTGTAGACAACTTGTCACGGCTAATGCAATGATAGCACAATCATATGTCAGTAATGCAAGTATATGAAATTGCAGGTAAACAAATGCCTTTGCTTTAAAGAAACTGTGATTTAACTACTGTAGAAACTGTTCTTGTTAGAGCTCCATAGGGTTTTTAGGTTTAGAGAAACTATACCTTGAGGTTTTGTTGGGGTCTAACGGACCACCAAGGAAACAGCCGACGGGTCTGCTGCTTGCCTTTCACTGTCTTCGGTTGCAGCAGTGCTGAGATCTTAACTCCTCGAACCTGAGGACAGAGTTATGGCAAATGGCTGAATAGATCAAGATTTCATAATATGCATGGGCTTCCAGACAGAACCAACATTAAGATTTATGTGATCTGGGATATGTCTTGTAATTCTACCAGTTTGATTAGAAAGGGATTTGGGGGGCTTGGGGAATGCCACCCCTAATAGCTCCCTGTGTTCAACTAGTAAAGACAAGACCAGTGGGGCTTGTCCAAGCCCCCAGTGCAAAGTAAGACCTTAACTCCATAGTGGTTAAGGTCTAGCCAGGCTTCTGCTAATTTACCCCTTTCCAGACAAGTATAAAAAGCAGAAAGTACGCTGGTGCTTGGTGACCTTATGAATGCCATTAGTTTTGTTGAATTTGAATTCCTTTACAGGAAATGTTCTAATATGTGCGAGTGTTGCATCATTTAAAGTAGCAGATTAGTAGGACAAATGTTGCAGATGTGACTTAGACTAGTTCTCTAAAATAAGTCAGTATGTCACTAGATACAAATAAAATGTAAGTCTGTATTGCATATCAGGTGACCCACAGTGTGAGCAGGCAACAATGACAAGGCTGGAAAGAGACTAGTAATAAGAATAATAATAGCCGATGCTTACACAGCCTTATGTGCCAGGCCCTATTCAAGCATTTTACATGAATCACTTCATTTAAACTTTACCAGGATTCTACAAACTTAGCTACTGTTATTATTCTCTTTTCACAATTGAGAAAAACTGAAGCACAGATAAGTTAGTAAACTAGCGCCGTGTCCATACATAATATGTAGTAGAGTGGTGATTCAAACCCAGTCTACCTCTGGCACCTGCACTGTTAGCCACTAGTATGTCTGAGAAATTCAAAAATGTAAAGTCAGTCTCTAGCCAACCCAGGTGCAATGAGCACCCCCAAATCCCTGATCGATGTCCTGAAATACCATTTCCCACGTAAAAGAGCCAGGCTCCTTAAAGAAACGGCTGAGTCAAGGTCTAGGGCAGGACATGAACAAGGGAACCCTGAAGCACCTTGTCGTATAGATAGTGAGGAAGATATTGAAGACTACAGGGTCATTCTCAAAAGGACAGCAGAACCAACTTAAAGAGGCTCCCAATGGCCAAAGGTGTCACAATTTTGACATCAATAGGGATAATACCAGCAATAGATTGAAACACCTCAAATATGTTTAAATCTATGAGTCCATAATGATGCTCAAAAAACTGGTCATGTTTAGAAGATTATTGGGAGGCAACTCATTATTGAACTGATAACCAGTAAATAAATTCTACCATTTTTTTTCTGCCTTTCTTATATGAACTGTATGCCCCAGTAACTAAATAGTGCATGGGGCAAAGTTCCTGTTTAAAGAACTAATTCACCCACTAAACAACAAAGGAATAATAGAGTCCCCTTTCGATAGCCTCTAAAGAACTAATGGGTCTAGGCCTTAAGGAGAAGTGACTGCTAACATAACAAGAATACAGACAACCAAACAGTATGGACCTCCTGATGGAAGAAGGAAGAATATACCCATTCATGAAGAAGTCTTGACAAAAAAGCAGATTCAAGTCTTACCAAGTTTCTTGTTCAAATACCAATTTCAGAAAATAGGACAAAGAAACATGTTGCACTACACTGGGAGAATGAAGGAAGCAAACAAACTAGACTATGAGAAACTCTTCAGAACAAATGACCTGATTTATTCAATTAATAATTTTCAAGAAAGGGGGTTCAGTGGGAAGCCTATAGATTAAAAGAGATTTAAAAGGCATATTGATGAATTGCAACAAGTGGACCTTATTTGGATCTTAATTTTTTAAAACTGTAAAAGAACTTGCATTTATGAGAAAATTGGTCATTTGAACAATGAATCAATATTGATGTTAAGAGATTATTGTTAATTTTTTTAGGTCTTATAATATTATGGTTTTAAAAAAGTCTTCTCTTTTACTGATATGTTCTCCGGCATTTGCTTCAAAATAATATGCAATGGAGTTGGAGGTAAAGATAAAACAGAATTGACCCTGAGTTGATAATTATTGAAGTTGAGTGATGGGTATTTGGAAGTTTATTATTATTCTATTATTACATAATAGTTTTAAATTATTATAGTAATATGCCCTTTCTGTGCAATGCAGTGATATGAAAAAGATAAATTTGGGTAGCTATTGTTAAAATAAAATGTAAGAACCTTGAACTAGAAATAGGAAGACAAAGGCCAGATGGTACTGTCAAGAAATACCATCAGCAATAATTTATTATAGCTTGGCAGCTATTGTTTGAGTAGATTCATTTATACTTTAGACACTAGAATTATGAGTCCAAATGAATGAGTCATCCTTAAATCTCCACCACAAGATCACAAACATTTACTAAACACCAACTTTGTGCGGGGTGCTGGAAATCCAGACACGCTTCTGCCTCTAACAGGTGAAAAAGAAAATGGCACAACACTAGCCCTAATCTAAAATGATTGGAGATGTGATAAAGGGAGTACAAAGACATACCGTAGCACAATGCAGAGGTTAATTTCATCTAAGGTAGTAACGGTTGGGAGATGGCCTTTGATAAAATTGTGTGAGGTAGAAAAAGAGATTGGGGGAAGGGCACAGAGGAGAAGGATGAGGCTGAAGGTTGATGAGGAGGGTCGGGAGTGCCGAAGGCCTCCATATGTCATTCCTGGCCCTTCAGACTCCACCCGCTTCCTGGGGGAATTTCACTTTTCCTCCTCTCACCTATATACTAGTGATTCAAATGATTCAGAAATCCTTATCTCCAGCTCTGACCTCTATGCTGAGTTCCAGAACAGCTTGTCCAAATGTTCACTCTTCATTATGGAATTCACTTCAAAGTCAACATGTTCCAAAACTGACCTCATTATCTTTCCCAGCAACCTATTCCGCCTCTCATATTCCCAATGTTTATGAAAGTGTTCAAGATACAATCCTTAGAGGCCTGGGTGGTGTCCTGCAGCTCTACCTCTGACAGTCTGCGTCTTCAAGGCCTCCTGAAGCCGCCTCTCCTCCTTCCCCCACTGCTGTTGCCTTGGTTCAAGTTTTGCCATCTCTCGGGCAATAGCAAGTGTCTTCCAACTGCTCTTTCTGCCTCTAGTTTCTGCTTGTTCTGATCTTTTTTTTCTATTATTCTCTTAAAGTACCAGTGTTTCAAAGCTTTCTTCACAAGAAGTGCCTGGAGTATTGATTACAAATACAGAATTACCAGGCCTTCGCCACTGGAAATTCTGATTCTGTGAGTCTGGATTGGGGCCAAGAATTTTTTTTTTTTGAGACAGGATTTCACTGTGTCATCCAGGCTGGAGTGCAGTGGCACAATCAGGGCTCATTGCAGCCTTGACCTCCTGGGCTCAAGCAGTCCTCCTACTTCAGCCTCTCAAGTAGCTGGGACTACAGACATGTGCCACCATGCCCAGCTAATTAAAAAAAAAATTTTTTTTGTAGAGATAGGGTTTCACCATGTTGTCCAAACCTGGGCTCAAGCAATCTGCCTTCCTTGGCCTCCCAAAGTGCTGGGATTACAGGTATGAGCCACCACACCCGGCCGGGCTCTGTAAGTTTGAGAAATACTGTTTGAAAATACATCCCTGCTATATATCCTTGCAAAACCTCCATATAGCAGTATTTTATGTAAAGGTGATTTCCAGTAAGAAGTATAGTTTACATTGCAAACCACACATAAAGATGCATATGTGTGCAGTAATGGAAATGACATTTTCACAAAACAAATTTTTCTCCTCTATTTCATTTTAAAATAATCATAGGGACTCACTAAATTGATTTCAAGACCTACAGCTTGAAAACACTGTGCTTTAACTGTGGGTTAAAATTCAAGTTTCTTAACTTATTTCATCACAGTTTAGCTCTTACTCATCTTTTGCAAATACTTCCACATTAAATTGCTTAGTGGCCATGCCTTAGTGTGTGCTGTGCCCTCTGCCCAGAACTTCTCTTGGCCTCTTGTCTGCTTGGTGAACTTTTTTCTTTATTGACATCATTGCTCAGGTATCACTATCTTAGTATAATCTCCCCTAAGTACTGGGGCCACAGTGAGGGGCTTTGGCCTAGTTGCTCCCTTTAAAATTTGTACATGCCCAAATAAATGCCCCGCATCTACCTAACCACCTTGCAATTATCCATTTACAATGACTGTCACTCCAACTACACCTCATTCCTTGAGTGTAGGGAACCCTTTCTTAGTAGTTTTTGTATTCTCAGGCCCAGAAAGCTGCCTGGCATAGGACAGAAGCTTAATAAGCCGTAACTACTGCAGAATGATGGAATGAGCAGAGGGTGTGGCGGAGGAGTGCTAGCACAGTACCCAGATCTCAGGGCAGGAGCTGAAACTGGAAAGTAGCTTGCATTCAGATTGAGAAAAAGACCCCAAAGCAACACTGAAAACCTTGGACCTTAACTTCCAACTAAGACAGAAGTTTTGTTCCTAAGTGGGATTATTTAGCCAGAGAAAGGCTATGATTAGAGCTTTGATAATGTGGTACAGGATGCTGAGAACAGTCTGGGAACTCAGACTTGAGACTGTAGAGGTAATGTTGATGAGGAGTGGATTCTGAGCGAGAACGTTGAGAGATGTATCAGATGAGGCCTGATGAATGATAGATTCCAGGGATGGGAGAATGAGGCATCAAAAATCACTTGGAACCTCAGCCAGGAGATCAAGGTCAGCATCAGCAGTGATAAGTCATGGTGGCAGCATGCACTCTTTTTTTTTTTTTTTTTTTGAAATGGAGTTTTGCTCTTGTTGCCTAGGCTG
The DNA here is from genome assembly GCF_000951045.1 of Mandrillus leucophaeus. Classification (NCBI taxonomy): domain Eukaryota; kingdom Metazoa; phylum Chordata; class Mammalia; order Primates; family Cercopithecidae; genus Mandrillus; species Mandrillus leucophaeus. The sequence continues at coordinate 1,532,616 of NW_012105564.1, forward strand.
GAGTGCAATGGCACGATATCAGCTCACTGCAACCTCCACCTCTTGAGTTCAAGCAATTCTCCTGCCTCAGCCTCCCGAGTACCTGGGATTACAGGCATGCGGCACCACACCCGGCTAATTTTGTATTTTTAGTAGAGACGGGGCTTCTCCATGTTGGTTAGATTGGTCTTGAACTCCCAACCTCAGGTGATCCACCCACCTCGGTCTCCAAAAGTGCTAGGAACAGGCGTGAGCCACTGTACCCGGCCCAGTATGCACTCTTATGTGATGGGATGAGAATGGTACTTTACCACTGTGATCTCTCTTCCAATAACCCATAACCACTGTCTCATTAGGAGAAAAGCGTCAGATAAATCCCAAGTGAGGGACAGTCTACAAATTGCCTGATCAGTCCCTGCTCAAAACTGTCAAAGGCAGCAAAAACAGGGAAAGTCTAGGAAACTGTTAGAGCCAAAAGTAGCCTAAGGAAGCATGACTAAATGCAATGCAGTATCCTGGATGGGATCCTAACAGGAAAAGGGCATTAGAAATCTGAATAGAGCCTGGGCAATATAGTGAGATCCCCATCTCTACAAAAAATTAAAAAATTAGCCAGGTATGGTGGTGTGTGCCTATAGTCCCAGTTATTTAGGGGAGTGGGGGGCAGGGGGGTAGGGAGTGCCAAGGTGGGAGGACCACTTGACCCTGGGAGGTCAAGGCTACAGTGAGCCCTCATTAAGCCACTTGCACTCTAGCCTGGGCAACAAAGTAAGACAGGGTTTCACTAAAAGAAAAGAAAAAAATCTGAATAGTGTGGACTTCAATTAATAATAATGTATCAACATTGATTCATTTATCAATTGTGACAAATGGACCTCACAATTATAAGATGTTAATTTTTAAAATTATTTAACAAAAATTGTCTCATAATGATGTTTGTGTGTGTGTATGTTTGTTTGTTTTTTTTTGAGACAGGAGCTCACTCTGTTGCCCAGACTAGAGTGCAGTGGCATGATCTTGGCTTGCTGCAACCCCCGCCTCCCAGGCTCAAGCAATTCTCCTGCCTCAGCCTCCCAAGTAGCCAGGATTACAGGCACATGCCACTACTGCCCAGCTAATTTTTGTATTTTAAGTAGAGACGGAGTTTTACTATGTTGGCCAGGCTGGTCTCAAACTCCCGGCCTCAGGTGATCCACCTGCCTTGGCCTTCCAAAGTACTGTGATTATAGGTGTGAGCCACCGCGCCCAGCCTTATTATGATATTTGGATATTGCATGTTGTGTGGATGGTGGATGGCAATAATGCAGGAAATACAAGGGGAGGACTTGTGTGGAGTAGGAGGTCACTCAGAAACCATGGTTATTTCATTGGTATTCAAAATCTGAAGCTTCTTATATGAATTTCTTGCTGTCATCTCTTGCTTTCATTTTTGGACATTAACACTCAAGCCTGTCTCAAGTCCCTTCTTTCTTTGCTTGACCTAACTCAGAGGTTAACTGTCGGTCTTACATAGACATGATGTTAGCACCATGGTTCCCTGTGCCTGGAACGTTTTCCACCAGGTTGTCTCCTAGTCAGCATTACCTTGTCATTCAGCTCAAATGTCCCCTCCCCAGAAAGCCTCTTTTGATGACCTGATCTAAAGTATCCACTCCCCAGTCCCTCTACATAGCATGGTTCTGTTGTTTTGTTCATGGCTCTTCTCACTATCTAATATTTACTTGTCTGTTAACTTTTTTATGGTATGTGGTGTATTTTCCCACTCAAACTGAAGTCCCATGAAAGCAGAACCTCACCTGATTGATCACTGCTCTATACTTAACTGCAGAACAGTACCCAGAGTACTAGTGATGCTCAGGAAATATCTGCTTAATTAATTCATGTAAAACACTCTCTTAGTCAGTTTGGTGACTGTCACAAAATAGCATAGCCTGGGTGGCTTCAACAACAACATATATTTCCTACAGTTCTGGAGGCTGAAAGCCCAAAGTGAAGGTGCTGATGGATTCCTGGTGAGGGCTTTCTTCCTGGCTTGCAGACAGCTGCCTTCTCGCTGTGTCCTCCTGTGGTGGAGAGACAGAGATCTCTCCTTAGAAGGTACTAATGCCATCATGGGGATTCCACTCTCAGGACCTCTGTAAACCTAAATACCTCCCAAAGGCTCCACATCCTAATACCATCACACTGAGCATGCAGCTTTAACATATGAATCTTGGGGGAACATGATTCAGTCCATAATAAACACCATTATGGCTCCATCCGCTCTGCCACCCAGATACATTAGTGTAGGATACTAGTGATTGTAAGAAAATTGTGACCCTTTCGTGCTATTTCCATGTCCCTCTCATATGCCATTTATAGACAGAATAAAAGCAAGAAAATTCTCTTCCTTATAATTCCTTCCCCAATTCTATTTCCCTTAGAAAAAAGCAAGCCATTCAAGTAATAGAAGCATAGCTAAATGAAATGCGTTATATCCTTGCCAGACCTTAAAAGGGAGTTAGTTAAGGGGCCCTCAGACTGCCTTCCTCTGGCTGTAATCAGAGGAGGAAAGAATTGAGCACATTTACCCTTTTTCCTCTTACCAATTTCTCTTCTCCTTTTCTCCTTCATCTCTGACTCTTTCCTAATCCCCCTGGCCTGGTGGAGGGAGAGGTATGGGTACCCTTGCACTCTCCAGATCTCAGGAAAGATGCAGAGAATGACTCAGGGCTTCCTCCGGCAGAAACATCAGCTCTAAGCTGTGCTGGGGAATCACTTAGAGGTTATGAGTGTGGGAACTTCCCTCAACATAGTAAACACCTTTCTGGCATAACAGGAGAATGAAGAATACTTTCTTTGGGCCCAGGGACATTATTACTTAATTTATTCTATATATGTAAAATAAATTAAATATATATAGAATAAATTATTTAAATATAGTATACACACATGTATGTGTGTGTAAATAAAACAACATGCAGGTATACATGCATTTAGCTATTTAAAATTCAACAGCATTTCAGTTGTATTTTTTAGCATTTCAACCACAGAAACTGTTGAACTAGGCACTTATAGGTATTTACTAAGAGCAAATACAAATTCTACATTAATGTATATGTCATTTCTTCATTAAAGAGCTGTCACTACAATTGGCTGGCCCATGAATGTGCATCATGAGGTATCAAAACACAGGCATTTTCAAGCAACTCTTAGAACAATGCAAGGCCCTCATTGTCTGCTGTTTTACACATGCACACACATACACACACACACAATGGTTATTTTTGTCAGTGATCAGAACTCAGTAAGCAACAGTGAATAGATAAGTGAAAAAGTCATGGTCTCACTCTATCGCCCAGGCTGGAGTGCAGTGGTGACATCTCAGCTCACTGCAGCCTCAAACTCCTGGATTCAAGCAATCCTCCCACCTCAACCTCCCAGGTAGCTGGGACTACAGGCACGTGCCACCATACCTGGCATGGTTTGACTGTGTCCCCACCCAAATCTCAACTTAAATTGTGTCTCCCAGAATTCCCACATGTTGTGGGGAGGGACCCAGGGGGAGGTAATCCAATCATGAGGGTCAGTCTTGCCTGTGCTATTCTTGTGATGGTGAATAAGTCTCACGAGATCTGATGGATTTATCAGGGGTTTCTGCTTTCGCTTCTTCTTCATTTTCTCTTGCTGCTGCCATGTGAGAAGTGCCTTTTGCCTCCTGCCATGATTCTAAGGCCTCCCTAGCCATGTGGAAGTGTAAGTCCAATTAAACCTCTTTTTCTTCCTAGTTTCAGGTATGTCTTTATCAGCAGCGTGAAAATGGACTAATACACTGGCTAATTTTAAAAAATGTTTCTTTTTGGAGAGACAGTGTCCTGCTATATTGCCCAGGCAGGTCCCAAACACCTGAGCTCAAGCAATCCTCCTGCCTTGACCTCCCACAATGCTGGGATTCTAGGTGCAAGCTACTGTAGCTGGCCTGAGGTTACATTTTAATGAGGACAGGAAGATGAAAAATATGTAATCAAGCAACAAATAAGTGTTACAGGAAAATAAGATAAAGGGTAGAGAGTGAGCAGGGGCTAGAAGTTTAGGGATTGGGGCAGATAGATGAAAATTTAAGGGAAAAGCATTCCAGGTAGAAAAATAGCAATGTACAGAGCTTCTGAGGCAAGAAGAAGCTTTGTGTGTATGTGAGAAGAAAGGGCCCAGTGTGGATGACACCCTATGAATGGAGGAGGAAAGAGGTCAGAGTGGTGAACAGGGCCCAGTCACGTGGGGTCCCCTAGGCCACAGAGAGGAGTTTGGATTACAGTGGGAAGCCATGGATGATTGTAAATGGTGGAGTGATATGGTCTGATTTATACACAAACATACCCCTTTCTGGCTGCTACCACCAGGTAGTGAAAAGCCCACTGGGGGCCAGAGGAAAGACAGGGCAACTAGTTAGGGAGGTTTTTGCTATAACCAGTTGAGCAAAACTGGGAGTTCCTTTGAGGAATGGTGGCTGAGACTTCTTGGGTGAAATCAATGGAGATGTGCAGAGAAGGTGAGAAATGTCAACTTGGGATGTGTCTTGGAGGAGGGACCGACAAGGCCTGCTGATCTCCTGGATGGAGAGAGTGAGAGAAAGCAGAACCAAGGATGACTCATAGATTTGGTGCTTGAGCAACTGAGTGGATGTGGGGCTGGTAACTGAGGTGGGAAAGACTGAGGGAGAAGCATGTTTAGGGGGTGGAGCCAAGTTTGGTTTTTGGCCGTTTAAAATGGGAGTTACTTATTAGACATCTAAGAGGAGAAATTGTGTGAGCAATTGGGCCCTGGGTCAGTGTGGAAGACAGGTCTTTGGGAACCATCAGCTGTAGTCCTCCTTGGCCTTCAGAATGGGCCCAAAGCCCTCCTCCACTTTTCATGGAATTTCCAAGCTCTTGAGATGATTTTGGCGGAACTTCCAGGTGGATAGAGGGAGGTGGAGGCTTCATTCTCATTGTCGTCTCTAGCTCCAGCTTCTGCTTTGGTTGAATTGGCTCAGTTTAGCAACTATGTCTTCTTCCTCCGTGACATCCTCTTCTCAGAGAGGAAATTCAGCCACTTTCTCTATGTCCATACGCAGTCAAGATATTGAGTGTGCAGGGAACTGCATTGAAGATTTGCTGGAAGCAGATGTGAGCGTGTGTGTTTGGAAATAGTGCGAAGGTGATACTGTAACACAAATTATATTAAATGGAATATTGGGTCTCTCTGTTTTCAACTCTCTTGGGCCACTCTACCTGGGGGACATTTGGGGATATTTCTATGGCCTTATCATACCTCCTATTCCCAGATCCTGGACTTCTCTGGATAGAGAAATTCTGCTGTCTCCACTCCAGCCCTATCCTTCCCCTCAAAACAGCTCCAAATCTATTTTACAATTCAGATCTACCGCAGACTCAGGGGGAAAAAAGACTTTCATTAAATAAATCTCTCCTTAGAAAACATGTGTTGTTTATGAAAAGTAAGCCTTTCTCTGCTTTAACAACTCCTTGTGCCTATTCTAACATTCAGACAGCTGCTTGGGGTGGGAACCAGAGGAGGGGAGTCAGTCTAGTTGCTGCTCTCAGTCAGTGATCTCAGTCATGGGGAAAATGTTCCATGTCCCAGGTGTGCCAGGGGGACCTTTTTACCGCATGCCTGGAGAGGCCAGTGACAAGGAAAGGAATAAGACTTCCTTCCCAGGCACAAGGACCACAGTGCTGTGCTGAAGAGCGGTGGCCAGCAGAAGGCAATTTGTAGAATGGCCTAGCTTTGGAGGAGGCTTGTATCTCAAGCGTTTCTGCATTTCGCAGATTTGGGAAATGATGACTAGAAACAGAAATAGCTAAAGCACTAGACATGCAGTTGACAGCATTCACTGAGTTGGAGCAGAACGTCTCTGTTCCTTAAACGCTGAATTTTAAGTACATCCAGACAAGGAGACAGATTTTTTCCGTAATTGATAAATCCATTAATTACCTGGCAGATAATGCCAGAAAGTGGCTGAGCTGACCAAAACGGGATGTGCCCAGAAAGAACTGTAGAAGTAGACAAGTCACATTCAGGAGTGTGACCTCAAAACCAGAACAGAGACCCTCCTCTAGCCCAGAGTGAAGGTTTTAACAGTGCTGTCCCGGGAGGGGAGGTATCTAGCTACCACATTGGGTATACTTCTACTGATTTTTAGCATCCATACTGATGCTCAGGTTAATTATAGATTACATGCTAGGGTTCAGCCCTTTTCAACCCTCTTGTTTTGCGATATCCTGAGTTAAAAGAATCTTAAGGATAGCCCTACACTGGCCGGGGACGGTGGCTCACGCCTGTAATCCCAGCACTTTGGGAGGCTAAGGTGGGTGGATCACCTGAGGTCAAGAGTTCAAGACCAGCCTGGCCAACATGACAAAACCCCACATCTATTAAAAATACAAAAATTAACTGGGTGTGGTGGCGCATTCCTGTCGTACCAGCTGCATGGAAGGCTGAGGCAGGAGAATTGCTTGAACCTGGGAGGTGAAGGTTGCAGTGAGCCAAGATCACACCACTGCACTCCATCCTGGGCAACAAGAGTGAGACTCCATCTCAAAAAAAATAAAAAAATAAAAAAAATAAAAAGATAACCCTATTCTTGTGCTGTCAGTCTGGCCAGAGGATGGGAGACCAATAAACTGCCCTGTAAAAAATGTTGCCTAATGAGGAGCTCTTCCTAATTAATGAGCCCACTGTTGGATAAATTTCACCTTTCAATCTCCTCTCTCCTTTTCTGTGTTCCTCCCTCTGCCTCTATCCATCTCTGTTTTTTTACTTTCAGAAGATTCTTTTCTTTCTGCCTTTCACTAACTCCCAGTCATCATTTTGAATGTATTTTGCTTACTAGACCCTTTGGAGGAGAGCTCCAATGTATGTGCCAAGTGGTAGAATATTTTCAGCATGATAGCATTTCTATGAAGTTTTGAAAATATGCAAACCAATGTTATGTATCGTATGAATGCATCCATATATTGTCCAGGGAGCACCCCGTTCCAAAGTATTCAGTATGTAATCCTTCTGAAAGAAAACATGAGGAAATACTACAAAATGGAAGGCTTTGATATGTCATTCATTAGGCCAAGTTGAAACTTATTTATATGAAGGAATATTATTCAACCCCTAACAGTTAATAGAAAAGAATATGTGTATGGTGTGCATTTTTAAATAAACAAACTTTATGTATCTCCAGATCCTCTAAGATCTGATGCAGACCAAACAGAAAATAAGTTATCATTCCTACTTTCCCTTCCTTCCCTACATCCATGAATACTCAGAGTTTCCTCTGTGGGCTGGGCCCTAGGGATACAAAACTGTCATAGAATTTGTCTCTGCCATCCAGCAGCCCATGCTCTAGCTGAGGAGAAGATAACATAACCCCTAAGTACTTGAGATAACTGCTCTAGCTGTGCATACAAGGCATTGAGGCAACATTCCTCAGGGTCTTCTGACATCTGCATGCAGTCAGGCAGATCCCCAGGCCCTGCTTAGATAAAGAACACTAAGGTTCCAGAACCACAGCTCTGTGTGAACAGAGAAAAGGAACGAACCTCTCTTCCTCTTTGCAAATATAAGTGTATGTATTTATAAAGTATTTGGAAAACTTATTTAAGAAAGTTGTTAGGATATTACACACCCATTCAATCAACAAACATTAAAAAAAAAATCCAGCCATACAAATCATTGGTGAGGATCTGGAGCAGTGGACACCCTCACAGGATGCTTATAGCAGTGTAAGTTGGCACAACAATTTTGGAAAGCAATTTTGCCAATATTTAGTATAGCTGAAGATATACATACACTGTGACTCAGCAGTTGCACTTGAGATAGTCTCACAGATGCGTACAAAGACTCATGAATAAGAACAGTCTTTGTGTCATTTATAATCATGAAAAAATGGAAACAACCTGAGTGGCCATCAACAAGATTCAGACTTGAAAAACTAGAATGGTGTGTAGCAGTAAAAGAGAATAAATTGGAACTATATGTACCAACACAGATAAATCTCAGAAACAAGTGGTAGAATATTTTCAACATGATATAATAGCATTTCTATGAAGTTTTGAAAATATGCAAACCAGTGTTATACATTGTATGGATACATCCATATGTTGTAAAAGTATAACATTGAAAGCACAACAATGATAAAAGCTAATGAGTGGAACAACTGGAAATCTCATCAACTGCTAGTGGTTGTACAAATTAGGACAACCACTTAGGAAGCTGTTTGGCAGTTTCCAGTAAAATTGAGTGCATGCAGATGAATGACCCAGCAATTCCACTTCAAGGTATAAGATGGACCACAACTTGGGTACAGAATATTCACAGCAGCACTGTTCACAGTACCCACAAACGTAACCACCCAAATTGTTGGATGACCAGATGAATAAATTGTGGTACATTATACAATAGAATGCTACACAGCAGTAACATAACTGAACAAACAAGTGGATTAATCTCACAGACATAGAGCAAAGGAGCCCAGATATCAAAAAGCACATACAGTAGGATTAAGTTGAAAACAAAGGCAAAATTGGTTGATCGTGAAAGATGTCTGGCTGGTGGTTACCTTTGTGGGAAAGATGATGGCTGGGAGGGGGTCCCAAAAGGGCTTCTGAGATGCTGATGCTATTATTATTATTAAATGTTATTATTATGTTGGTTAGAGACAGTGTCTCCCTCTGTTGCCCAGGCTGAAGTGCAGTGGTGTGATCACAGCTCACTGCAGCCTCAAAATCCTCGACTTGAGTGATCCTCCCACCTCAGCCTCCCTAGTAGTTGAAACTACAGGCGCATACCACCATGCTTGGCTAATTTTTAAATGTTTGTTGGAGAGATTGGATCAGACTATGTTGCCCAGGGTGGTCTTGAATTCCTGGGCGCAAGTAATCCTCCTGCCTTGACCTCCCAAAGTTCTGGGATTACAGGTGTGAGCCACTGCACCCAGCCCTGGTCATATTCTATTTCTTGATCTTGGTAGCAGTTACACAGGGGTATTCATTTTGTGAAAATGTATTGAGGTGTAAACTTATGATCTGAGTAGCATGCTATACTTTAATAAAAAGTTAAAAACAAAGCTAAGCACTACTTGTAGACAGTGATCAATTCCTAAGCTTGTTATACAACTTTATATTCCTGGGCAGGGGAATAAGCTAGGCATCTTGACCTTTGTGTCTTTTCAGTGTAGATTAATCGGGAAATAATAAAATAGCTGCTATCCTTGAGGACCTGTGTTACTTCTGTTCACGGTGTCTATTTGATGAAGAAAGGACTCTATTTAATGAAGAAATGTCAGAAGATGTGATTCTTCTTGGCTCTATCACCTATTGCTGCTACAATCTTTGATGTGTCAGAGTATTCTATCTCACCTTATTTTTGGTCAAGTGAGGACTACAATAATGACTTGTGAACATTACACAAGATATATTTATAAACATATTTTGTAAACATTAAGGGGCTACAGATTTGATTTCTTATGATCCAACAAATGTGCAGTAAGATTATATTTATGTCTCATAATGGGCCTAACATTAGACAGGGGCCAGGCCTTCAATAATGTTTGTCAAAGGAGGGAATGAGCTTATATTTCAGGATCCGAAATACACATTCATTTTTTTTCTATGTAGATTGGGGAAGGATTACATTATTATTCATTTTGATGTTTGAATTTGTTAGGCTATGGTGCCCAGTTATTTGGGCAAACATGTCTAGATGTTGCTGTGAGGTACTTTTAAGACAAGATTAACATTTAAGTTGTCAGCTTTGAGTAAAACAGTTTCCCCTTTGTTATGAGGGTAGGCATCACACAATCAGTCGAGGGTCTTAGGAGGCTGAGCTCCTCTGAGGTGAAAGAAATTCTGCCTCTAGACTGCCGTCGAACTTAAAACTGCGGCACCCCTCCTCTCCAGGTCTCCAGGCTGCCCTGCAGATTTTGGACTTGCTAGCTCCCACAATTGCCAGTTTCTTGAAACAGATTTATCTACCTCTCTTTCCCTCTATGTGTATGTGTGGGTATATATGTATATACACACACACCCCCACACACACCTATTACACACTGTGTCAGGGTTCTCCAGAGAAACAGAACCAATAGGATGTGTGTATATATATGTTTCTCCTGTTATGTGTATGCACACGCACATGGTTCTGTTTCTCTGGAAAACCCTAATTAATACAGTGTGCAATAGAAAAAAACTAAAATGTCTTTTCCTACTGTTTATACTCTCAAAGCAACACAGAGCTAGGTGCAGTGGCTCATGCCTTAATCCTAGCACCTTGGGAGGCCAAGGTGGGAGGATTGCTTGAACCCAGGAGTTCAAGACCAGCCTGGGCAACATAGTAAGATCTAGTCTCTACATAATTTTCTTTAAAAATTAGCTGGGCATGGTGATGTGTGCCTGTAGTCCCAGTTATTTTGTTGGCTGAGAGTCGGGGGATCACGTGAGCCCAGGAGGTTCAGGCTGTAGCGAGCTGTGATTGCGCCATTGCACTCCAGCCTGAGTGACAGAGCAAGACCCTGTTTCAAAATAGCAACAACAACACAGAACATTTCTGGTCACCAAAATGTGTGGGTTTTGGCCACATTAAGCAATTCTCCACTTCTTGGCAGACATTGACTGGGTATCCTACAATTTAATTCAGTTCTGACACTAACTCTAGTTAGCACAAATGCCACAGGTTAAGGACTCAGTCCCATGAGACTACCCCAAACATCAGATGCCAAGTGCAAACAGTAGGTTCTCAGATTATCCACACCTTTTGTCTCACTTGGTTACAAATCGGAGGTTCCCATGACCCCTTAGGGGTGCGATCATTTGCTAAAATGGTTCACAGAACTCAGAGAACACTTTTTGTTTACCTGTTATTATAACCTGTTATTATATAATTGTACCCTGTGTAACAGGATACAATTCAGGGTCAGACATGGTGGCTCACACCTGTAATCCCAGCACTTTCAGAGACTCAGCCTGGTGGATCACATGAGCCCGGAAGTTCAAGACCAGCCTAGGCAACATACAGAGACCCCACCTCTATTTTTTAAAAAAAAGGAAAAACAAAAGGGATGCAACTCAGGAACAGCCAGATGAAAAAGATACACAAGGCAATGTATGGGGAAGGGGTTGTGAGCTTTCACGCCCTCTCAGGGGATGCCACCTTCCATGTTTTCAGCAACCCAGAAGCTCTCTGAACCCCGTAGTTTGGGGATTTTTATGGAGGCTTAATCGTGTAGGCATGATCAACAATGAGCTCAACTCCGATCCCTCTTTCCTTCCTGGAGGTTGCAGCGTAGGACTGAAAGTTCCAAACTTTTAATCATGGGATGGTCTTTCTGGTGACCACTCTGCTTCCAGAAACCCGCCAAGAGTTACCTCATTAGAACAAAAGGTGCTCCTTTAACCCAGGAAACCCCAAGGAATTCGCTGTTTCAGGAACCGGGGGGTCAAAGACCAAATATTAGAACAAAGAATGCACCTAGCGATTGAGACACTCAGGAAATTACAAGGGTTTTAGGAGTTGTGTGCCAGAAACGGGGGTCAGACCAAATATCTGCTGCTTCTTATTTCACATAGAAGATAGGATGATGAGAGGAAATTTATAAAGTAACCGTTAGGGAAAAGAGGATCTAGTCCCCATTTTAAATAGGCTTGGGTCAACTGTTTTGTCTGAATCATATGTGAAAACACAATTTTTCCCCTTATACTTTCCCTTAATTTTGAATTATTTAAGTGAAAGTGCAGGAGATTTGCCTATTTCTTAAAATGTGCTTTTTATTCTAGTACGTGTGTGTGTATGTGTTTTAAACATAGCTTAAATCATAGTATACGAATTCACATCCTGGTTGGTTTTTGTTTGTTTGCTTGTTTTTTACTTTGAGACAGAGTCTCGCTTTGTTGTCCAGGCCAGAAGTGCAGTGGCACAGTCTTGGCTCACTGCAACCTCTGGCTCCCAGGCTCAAGCAATCCTCGTGCCTCAGCTGCCCAAGTACCTGGGACCACAGGTGCACGCCACCATGCCTGGCTAATTTTTGTATTTTTAGCAGAGACAGGGTTTTGCCTTGTTGGCCAGGCTGGTCTCAAACTTCTGGTCTCAAGTGTTCCTCCCACTTTGGCCTTCCAAGGTGCAGGGATTACAGGCATGAGCCACCGCACCCAGCCCCACATCCTGTTTTTATTGCTATATTTATACACAAGCAATTTTCTGTGTTGTGACAAACTGTCATAGATATCACTTTTAATGGCTGCATATCCAACCTATTGATATTAACTTATGTACTCACTCCTCTGTTGTTTGCATTAGATGGTTGTTGATGTTGTTACTATTATTTAAAACATATAATGCAGCTTGGTGGGTAAAGCATGAAATTTGAAAAGCTTTAGCCCTGAGTTTGAATCTCAGAAATGCTACTTCTTAGCTGTGTGACTTGGGACAAATTACTAAACCACTTTAATGTGAGATGTGGGTGATAGTACTTGTATTTTATAGGCTATAACGATTAAGTGAGATAACACACATAAAATGCCTAGTAGAGCACCTGGTACATAGGAGACATTCAGTAAATGATAAGTATAAAATTTCCAGTTCACTTTATAAAGTTCATAGGGGCAAGCAATAATTTTATTGTTTCTAACACCTACCGTGGTTTGTGATGCATAGAACTTAGCATAATACATATTTGCTTTCGTGAGCTTTGCAGAAATTTAGGATTATTTTCTTAAGTGGAATTACTGAGCCAAGGCTTATAGACAGATAAGGCTTTGGAAATATGTTATAGATTGGTCTCTACCTGGCCAGGGGTGGGTGAAGTTGGGCCAGTTGCTGAGGCTGGGCTTGCTGGGGATCGCCTGTTTCAGGAGCATGTTGGGAGTGTGGGGGTTTGGTCTGTGGTGGCTGCTCCTGATTTGGCTGTTCTCGAGTCTCTGGTTTTTGGGAGATATATGAATCTACAATAGCATTTTGGTTGTGATATAATTTCTGAGTACTTACAAAACCATTGCCGAGGTGATATACAATTGTTTCTATGGAAGAGCTTAGGGAGACCGAAGCATCAGGTGAATGCACCTTGGTTGCTCCATTCTGAGCCCTTTGGATCCAGCTCTGTCAGCCTGATCCTGGGCTCCATACCTGGAAGTGGTATAGCCAGTGAGAAATAATCTCTATAAAGAGATTAAAGATACTGTCTTTATACAAATTATTGCACATTTATGCTTCTTGATTATGTTAAAGACTGCAATTCAGTTTAGGCCTTCTACTAAATAAAGTACCCATCTACCTGAAAGAATAAAACGGCTGTTATATTTAAAGGCAGCATGAGGGAAAAAAGCAGAAATATGTAAGGCCTCTTTTTCATCACACTTGATAAAAATAAATTAGCAATCTTGATTAGCAGAAAGGCAGGGAATAGATCTCTCTCACTCACTGTTTTTTTTTTTTTTTTTATTTGAGACAGGGTCTGACTCTGTTGCCCAGGCTGGAGTGCAGTGGTATGATCTTATGCAACTTCCACCTGCCAGGCTCAAGGCTCAAGTGATTCTCCAGCCTCAGCCTCCTGAGTAGCTGGGATCACAGGCATGCACTACCATGCTCAGTTAATTCAAATTTTTTTTTTGAAAGATGAGGTCTCATTATATTACCCAGGCTGCTCTTGAACTCCTGGGCTCGAGCAATCTTCCTGCCTTGGTCTCCAAAATGCTGGGGTTACAGGTCTGAGCCACCACGCCTGGCTGGATATCTCTTTTTTTAATCAATGGGATGAAATAAATAAATTCTCTGAGTTTGCAATTAGTGTAGTAATCACAAATGTTTAGTATTCAAAATGACATGTATATATTTAGGTATGAATAATGCTGTTCTGCATATATGCCATTTAAATTA
>NW_012105564.1:1551079-1551791 GCF_000951045.1 Mandrillus leucophaeus
TTTAAAAATTTCAATAGGTTTTTTGGGAACAGGTGGCGTTTGGTTACATGAACAAGTTCTTTAGTGGTGATTTCTGAGATTTTGGTGCACCCATCACCTGAGCAGTATACACTGTACTCAATGTGTAGTCTTTTATCCCTCATCCCCTTCTGCCCCTTCTCCTGAATCCCCTGAGTCCCCAAAGTCCGCAAAAGTCCATCGTATCATTTTTATGCCTTTGCGTCCTCATAGCTTAGCTGTCACTTATGAGTGAGAACATATAATGTCTGGTTTTCCATTCTAAGTGAAATGGGTTACTTCACCTAGAATAACAGTCTCTAATTCTATCCAGGCTCCTGCAAATGCCATTATTTCATTCCTTTTTATGACTGAGTAGTATTTCATGGTAAGTATGTATATATATACATATATATAACATTTTCTTTATTCACTTGTTGATTGATGGGCATTTGGGCTGGTTCCATTTTTTTGCAGCTGTGAATTGTGCTGCTATAAACATGTGTGCAGGTATCTTTTTCATATAATGACTTCTTTTCCTCTGGGTAGATACCCAGGAGTGAGACTGCTGGATCAAATGGTAGATGTACTTTTCGTTCTTTAAGGAATCTCCTGTTTTCCATAGTGGTTGTACTAGTTTACATTCCTACCAACAGTGTAAAAGTGTTTACTTTTCACCACATCCACACTAATGTCTATTATTTTTTGATTTTTT
>NW_012105564.1:1554796-1559683 GCF_000951045.1 Mandrillus leucophaeus
CATGGTGTTTCATACCTGTAATCCCAGCACTTTGGGAGTCTGAGGAAGGAGAATCACTTGAGCCCAGGAGTTCGAGACCAGGCTGGACAATATGGTAAGACCCTGTCTCTACAAAAAATAAAAAACAAATTAGCTGGGCATGGTGGTGAGCACCTGTGGTCCCAGCTACTTCAGAGGCTGAGGCAGGAGGATCTCTTGGGCCCAGGAGGTTGAGGCTGCAGTGAGCTGTGATCCTGCCACTGCACTCCAGCCTGGGTGACAGAGTGAGATACTGTTTCAAAATAAGAAAGAATGAAAGAAAGGAAGGAAGAAGGGAAAAACAAAGAGAGAGTGAATACAGTGTACCTTTTGAGAACACTGAATATTTTTCAAAAAGCATAATGTCGCTTCCTTCCAAAAGAATTTTTTTCGTTAAGACCACGATATTTTCAAAAGATAAAGATTACATATTCTTTACATAGTGTAAAATTAGTTCTTTCAAATCATTTGAATTAAGCTTGAGTAAACAGATCCTGTCTATAGCACAGTTTGGGGATATGCATTATGTATGTATAAATGTGCAAAAAAACTTTATTGGCTATTTATAAAAGACAGAAGGGTCGTATGCCCAATCAGTTAGGAAAGGGAGAATATTGTAAAATAAGATTTAAAAACTTTTCTTAGAAAGATGATTTCAGTATACTTAATTTTTCCTACCCTTTTCTTTCAATAGAAGATTGTCATCTAAAATAACAAGACTATTCTGGATATGAGTAACATTGAGGAATGTGATGCTAAGCCATTAAAGAAGGGTATAAAAATTTTATTTGACACAGGGTATGGAGAGAAATACTATGATGAAGATGAAATATGACAACAGAATCAAGGTAACTGGTATGAATTTGCTCTGTGATACACAAATACAAGGAATGTCATATTTCATTTTTTTATATCAGATTAAATTTTGCTCAAGACTGCCGCCTATCCAGGATAATTAGAAATCTAATCAGTCATTTTGCAGAGCCCCTTACGTTTCTCTTGAGATTCATCAAAAATATGGCTGGGTGCATTGGCTCACACCTGTAATCCCAGTACTTTGGAAGGCTGGGGCAGGAGGATCGCTTGAGCCCAGGAATTCGAGACCAGCCTGGACAACATGGTGAGACCCCATCTCCAGAAGAAATACAAAAAGTTAGCCGGGTGTGGTGACTTGTACCTGTAGCCTCAGCTACTAGGGAAGCTGAGGTGGGAGGATCACTTGAGCCTGGGAGGTCAAGGCTACAGTTAACTGTGATCATACCACTGCACTCTAGCCTGGGAGGACCCTGTCCCCGCACCCCAAAAAGAAGAGATTTATCACAGATAATGCTAGCAAATGTTTACATAGCACTCACTCTGCACCAGATAAGTCACAGTATTATTACATTCATTTTTAAATTGAGGATACTATGGTACAGAGAGTAGTTTGTACTAGACTGCCTGGCTAGTAAGGGACCAGGATTTGGATCCAGGCAGTCTGGTTTGGGAGTCTGTGCACTTAACCACTATAGTATACTGTACTGTTTCCAGAGTTTACGCATTTCAGCAGTATTCGGACAGGGCTATTGGTCTCTTTATTCCTAGGCATCATCCCTCTGAACTGTTGCCTCATGATCTGATACCTGAAGTCGGAAAATTGGTGATCTCTGATCAGATCTGACAGCATACATATTTTATTCTATGAATATAACACCTTTTAACACTCTCAACTGACAACATTAAAAGATGGAGATTTCATTAAAAAGCAAAGATTTTCAGTTTCAGTGAAGACGACAAAGTTCATTGTCTTCTGCCACTTTACCTGACATGTGTGTTTTCCTCGCTCTCCCTGTTTCTATCCTTAGGCCCTTTACTCTTCTAAGTTACTTGATGATTCAGTGGTCAGACTTAAAACAAAACAAAACAAAACAAAAACACCAAAACAAACAAAACAAAACAAAAAACTCTCCTTCCTAACAAAGCCCAGTCTGTCCTCCCAAGAAGTGGAAGAAATAACACTTGTTCCTTCATGATGAGTTAACCACCCAGGCACAATTCCTTTTCATTAGCACTGGGATAACTTTTTGCTTCCATAAAGACTGAGATTGGTTTGGTTTCCCTCATCATCTCCCCAGGCACTGATATTTGAAGCTTTGGCAACCTCTTCGGCCCTTCCCTTGTCTTTGCCTTATAGATCAATGAGTTGCCAAATCCTAGATTCCACCACCAAACCTCTGTGACCACAACCTCCTCCAGGTTCACTACAGCCACTTACAAGACGCCAGCTTAATGCAGGCCCTCCTGGCCCCTTTTCTGGACTGTCCTAATACATGGCCTCTTAACAGGTCTACTGGCTCCCTTTTATCTTATTCTTGTTTTCCATTTCCCATTTCCTCTCCTTATTCCAAGAATGCTCAAATGAATCGAACCTCTTTTTCCCAGTACTTGCCCTGAGTTTGTCTACTTCTGTGATCATCCTTTCTTTTAATTTAAATATTCCCACATATTCAAACACCCACATATTCAAAATCTACCTCTCTCTTAGTAACCTTAAATTTCACATTTTCCATCTTTCCATGATCCCAATCAGAAGCAGTTTCTCCCTGCTTTTAAAGCACTTAACACATTTACTCTGTGTTTACAAATATTGTCCCTACTTGTCAGTAAATCCTTTGAAAGTAGAGTTCATTTTTGAGTCATTTTGTATGCTCACAACTCACAGGATAGTATCTTGCAAGTATTACTAGCAGGTTTTCAATATTTTCTGAAGGAAGGAAGAAAGGAAGACAGGCTAAAGTCTCCTATGAAGTAAAAAAGTATTTAGCCATAGGAAGTTGTTTACTTTTTGTTACTGTTTTTCTCCTCTATAATGTAGAAGAAGAACTGGAATATCATTTCTAAGTCTATACTATTCAGTTTAAAAATAATATGGCAAAACTAGGCTGGGCACAGTGGCACATGTCTATGGAACTAGCTACTCCAGAAGCTGAGGTGGGAGGATCACTTGAGCCTGGGAGGTCAAGGCTACAGTTAACTGTGATCATGCCACTGCACTCTAGCCTGGGAGGACCCTGTCCCCGCACCCCAAAAAGAAGAGATTTATCACAGATAATGCTAGCAAATGTTTACATAGCACTCACTCTGCACCAGATAAGTCACAGTATTATTACATTCATTTTTAAATTGAGGATACTATGGTACAGAGAGTAGTTTGTACTAGACTGCCTGGCTAGTAAGGGACCAGGATTTGGATCCAGGCAGTCTGGTTTGGGAGTCTGTGCACTTAACCACTATAGTATACTGTACTGTTTCCAGAGTTTACGCATTTCAGCAGTATTCGGACAGGGCTATTGGTCTCTTTATTCCTAGGCATCATCCCTCTGAACTGTTGCCTCATGATCTGATACCTGAAGTCAGAAAATTGGTGATCTCTGATCAGATCTGACAGCATACATATTTTATTCTATGAATATAACACCTTTTAACACTCTCAACTGACAACATTAAAAGATGGAGATTTCATTAAAAAGCAAAGATTTTCAGTTTCAGTGAAGACGACAAAGTTCATTGTCTTCTGCCACTTTACCTGACATGTGTGTTTTCCTCGCTCTCCCTGTTTCTATCCTTAGGCCCTTTACTCTTCTAAGTTACTTGATGATTCAGTGGTCAGACTTAAAACAAAACAAAACAAAACAAAAACACCAAAACAAACAAAACAAAACAAAAAACTCTCCTTCCTAACAAAGCCCAGTCTGTCCTCCCAAGAAGTGGAAGAAATAACACTTGTTCCTTCATGATGAGTTAACCACCCAGGCACAATTCATTTTCATTAGCACTGGGATAACTTTTTGCTTCCATAAAGACTGAGATTGGTTTGGTTTCCCTCATCATCTCCCCAGGCACTGATATTTGAAGCTTTGGCAACCTCTTCGGCCCTTCCCTTGTCTTTGCCTTATAGATCAATGAGTTGCCAAATCCTAGATTCCACCACCAAACCTCTGTGACCACAACCTCCTCCAGGTTCACTACAGCCACTTACAAGATGCCAGCTTAATGCAGGCCCTCCTGGCCCCTTTTCTGGACTGTCCTAATACATGGCCTCTTAACAGGTCTACTGGCTCCCGTTTATCTTATTCTTGTTTTCCATTTCCCATTTCCTCTCCTTATTCCAAGAATGCTCAAATGAATCGAACCTCTTTTTCCCAGTACTTGCCCTGAGTTTGTCTACTTCTGTGATCATCCTTTCTTTTAATTTAAATATTCCCACATATTCAAACACCCACATATTCAAAATCTACCTCTCTCTTAGTAACCTTAAATTTCACATTTTCCATCTTTCCATGATCCCAATCAGAAGCAGTTTCTCCCTGCTTTTAAAGCACTTAACACATTTACTCTGTGTTTACAAATATTGTCCCTACTTGTCAGTAAATCCTTTGAAAGTAGAGTTCATTTTTGAGTCATTTTGTATACTCACAACTCACAGGATAGTATCTTGCAAGTATTACTAGCAGGTTTTCAATATTTTCTGAAGGAAGGAAGAAAGGAAGACAGGCTAAAGTCTCCTATGAAGTAAAAAAGTATTTAGCCATAGGAAGTTGTTTACTTTTTGTTACTGTTTTTCTCCTCTATAATGTAGAAGAAGAACTGGAATATCATTTCTAAATCTATACTATTCAGTTTAAAAATAATATGGCAAAACTAGGCTGGGCACAGTGGCACATGTCTATGGAACTAGCTACTCCAGAAGCTGAGGTGGGAGGATCACTGGAGCCCAGGAGGTTGAGGCTGCACTGAGCCATGATTGTACCACTGTACTCCAGCCTGGGCAGCAAAGCAAGCCTCGAAAAATAATAAATTAAATAAAAATAATATGATAAAACTATTAAA
>NW_012105564.1:1561136-1566440 GCF_000951045.1 Mandrillus leucophaeus
TATAGGAACTACAATTCAAAATGAAATTTTGGTGGGACCAGGCACAGTGGCTCTCACCTGTAATCCCAGCACTTTGGAAGACAGGCAGATCACCTGAGGTCAGGAGTTTGAGACCAGCCTGGCCAACATGGTGAAACTCCATCTCTACTAAAAATACAAAAATTAGCTCGGTGTGGTTGTGCACACCTATAGTCCCAGGTACTCAGGAGGCTGAGGCAGGAAAATCCCTAGAACCTGGGAAGTGGAGGTTGCAGTGAGCCGAGATTGTGCCATTGTACTCCAGCCTGGGCAACGGAATGAGATTCCATCTCAAAAAAAGAAAGAACAAAATAAATTTGGGTGGGGACACAGCCAAACCATATCAAGTAGTGATGTTGAGCATTTTTGCATACATTTGTTGGCCATTTGCTTATCTTCTTTTGAGAACTGTCTATTCATGTCCTTAGCCCACTTTTTGATGGAGTTGTTTGTTTTGTTCTTGCTGATTTGTTTGTGTTCCTTATAGATTCTGGATATTAGTCCTTTGTCGGATGTATAGATTGTGAATATTTTCTCCTACTCCATGGGTTGTCTGTTTACTCTGCTGATTATTTCTTTTGCTGTGCAGGAGCTTTTTAAATTTAATTTAGTCCCATCTGGTTATCTTTTTGTTACATTTGCTTTTGGGTTCTTGGTCATGAAGTCTTTGACTAAACCAATGTCTAGAAGGGTTTCTCCAAAGTTTGTTGTAGAATTTTTGTGGTTTCAGGTCTTAGATTTAAGTCTTTAATCCATCTTGAGTTTTGTATAGGGTGAGATACGAGAATCCAGTTTCATTCTTTTACATGTGACTTGCCAATTATCCCAGCACCATTTGTTGAATAGGGTGTCTTCCTCATTTTATGTTTTTGTTTGCTTTGTCAGAGATCAGTTGACTATAAATATTTGGCTTTATTTATGGGTTCTCCATTCTGTTCCATTGGTCTGTGTGTCTATTTTTATACCAGTACTATGCTGTTTTGGTGACTATGGCCTTGTAATATAGTTTGAAGTCAAGTAATGTAATGCCTCCAGATTTGTTCTTTTTGCTTAGTCTTACTTTGGCTATATGAGCTCTTTTTTTGGTTCCATATGAATTTTAGGATTGTTTTTGCTGGTTCTGTGAAGAATGATGGTGGTATTTTGATAGGTATTGCATTTAATTTGTAGATTGCTTTTGGCAGTATGATCATTTTCACAATATTGATTCTACCCATCCATAAGCACGGTATGTGTTTCCATTTGTTTGTGTCACCTATTATTTATTTCAGCAGTGTTTTGTAGTTTTCCTTATAAGGGCCTTTCACCTCCTTTCACTTAGGTTAAGCATATTCCTAAGGTTTTTTTTTGTTTGTTTGTTTTGTTTTGTTTTTGGCAACTATTGTAAAAGGGGTTGAGTTCTTGATTTGATTCTCAGCTTGGTTGCTGTTGGTATATAGCAGAGCTGCTGATTTGTGTATGTTAATTTTGTGTCCTGAAACTTTGCTGAATTCATTTACCAGTTCTAGGAGATTGTTGGATGTCTTCAGGGTTTTCTAGGTATATGACCATGTCATCAGCAAACAGTGACATTTTGACTTCCTCATTACCAATTTGGATGCCTTTTATTTCTTTCTCTTTTCTGATTGCTCTGGCTAGGACTTCCAGTACTATGTTGAACAGATGTGGTAAAAGAGGGCATCCTTGTCTTGTTTCAGTTCTCAGGGTGAATGCCTTCAACTTTTCCCCATTTGGTATAATGTTGGCTGTGGGTTTGTCATAGATGGCTTTTACTACCTTAAGGTATGTCCCTTATATACCAGTTTTGCTAAGGGTTTTAATCATGAAGGGATGCTGGATTTGTCAAATGCTTTTTCTGCATCTCTTGAGATAATCATGTGATTTTTTTATTTTTAAGTCTGTTTATGTGGTGTATCACATTTATTGACTTACAGACTTACAGATGTTAAACCATCCCTTCGTTCCTGTTATGAAACCCACTTGATCATAGCAGATTATCTTTCTGATATGCTGTTTGATTCTGTTAGCTAGGATTTTGTTGAGGACTTTTACATCTATGTCCATCAGGGATATTGGTCTGTAGTTTCCTTTCTTTGCTATATCCTTTCTTCATTTTTATATTAGGGTGATACTGTCTTCATAGAATGATTTAGGGAGGATTCCCTCTTTTTCTATACTTTTTTTTTTTTTTTTTTTGGTGAGGGCAGTGGAGAGACAGGGTCTTGCTCAGTTGCCCAGGCTGGAGTGCAGTGGTGTGATCATAGCTCATTGAAGCCTCAACCTCCTGGTCTCAAGCAGCCCTCCTGCCTCAGTTTCCTGAGTAACTAGGACTACAGGAGTGTGCCCCCACACCTGGATAATTTTAAATTTTTTTGTAGAGACAGGGATCTTGCTATGTTGCTGAGGCTGGTCTCAAACTCCTGGCCTCAAGCGATCCTCCCACCTCACTTCCCCAAAGCACTGAGATTACAGGCATGAACCACTGTGCCCGGCCAGTGTTTTCTTACTTTATGATATTCATCTCTGACCTAGCTTCAGAGTCACTACCAACTTCCATAACATCCTGTAAAACAAATGGGTTACTAAAGCACATCACCTTCAAACATGGGTGTCTGAGAGAGAACACCTGAAATTGATGACAAGGGTGCATTATGTGTACTTAGTTGCCACCTGATTTCATTGCTGAGGTTGGGCAAGTGAACTACTTTGGGGATATGCTGTGACTCTGGTTTAACTTCACAGTGAATGCCACCTTGCGATGAGACTGGGGCAGGTGGTCCTGAGGGAGGGTGGTGCTGTGGGTGGTACACCAGAGCTCATGTCAGAAGCTGAGCTCAGGTCCTGGCACTGCCACCAACCAGTGAGTGGTCTGGATAAGTTTATCAGTCTCTTTGCCTTTAAGTGAAGAAAACTGTGCTTTATCTCTAAAGTTCTTTTCAGTTTCAACATCTGTGAATCAAGCTGTTAGATTGAAATTTTCAGTGCATAGAATCAGCAAATGTCCCCAGAAAGCCACTGATATGAGCAGTCTAAAGATAAAAGGGAATGCTGAAAATTGTATGTTAAAGTGGCTCCTAATGAGTCCCTGGAAATTCACACATTGACATAGTAGTGTAGCTTCATACAGATGTCATGTATTAGCATTTCTGTTGTAATTCCCAGAATTGCTTCCCAAAGATACTGGGGTTGGCTCTTAGGCATTTCCTTAAGTATAACAACTTGCTGCCAAATTCTCTGTTCTCCTCCTACTCTTAGCTCCAAGGATAACACATAAAAATTGAACTACTGCTACTGTTTCTTCTAACAGTAACAACTAAATTCTATGTTACTGCATATTTATGTTTTCTGTAAAGCTATTTGTAGACACTATTGCAAATAATAAAATATAATGGGATGCACATTGGATGATAAAATTAATGCTCTTGGTTGTTTGATATTTACGGAGAGAAATAAATAGAGAGTGAGCTAAAGGTTATCCCCAGCAGGCAAGAAAAAGGTCACAAGTTTATGCATAGCAATAAACTTTTGAAAGTGGCTTCTGTGAGACACATGGCTAGTTAGAATTGTCTTTCTTTGCTGTTGTAGGTACATAAAGTTTTTCTTTATAATTTATTTAAAAATATGTAAAACCCAGCCTGGCCTCTTAACAGAATGCCTAATAAAATTGTAGACATAAATAATTATATTGTGGGATGGAAGCTAGAAGGGGTGATTGAATAAGATGAAAGAATCAGCAACTGAGCTGAGCAACTGAAGAAGCTCGTTTTCAGAGGATAGAGTTGCAGAAAAAAACACTTTAACAATTTCTCTTTTGATTATTTGAAATAAACATTGCATATTTAATAGAGAAGTATAAAGCACAAATGGTAATCCTGAAAAAGATGACAGAAAACAGTAATAGTTGTGATCCTTATAGTTAAGAGATTTTCCAAATTTGAAGATCATGTAAACATTCCTTTGGGGAATTTCAAAATTAGAATGCATATCGAGTATCATTAGGCATGTGCTCAAGTGCTAAGTGGTACAGTTATATCTAGAACAGCAAGATGGTACTGTGATAATTAAAGAGAAGAAATTGCTCAAAAAATTATTATCAAAGAAGAAAACTTAAAAAATGTGTATACCCCTCGATCCAGAAGCTTCACAACCAAGAATGTATCCTAAGAAAATATAAATACAAATAATGCTTTTCTTTGACTCTGTTTACTCCAGTTTTACTTATATTTTTTAAAAAAAGAAAGAAAAAAAACTAAAAACCATCCACATTAATAGGGGACTGTTGACACAAACTGTGGCACACACATGCCATGGAAGGACATCTTAATGATTTGGGATAGTGCTGGGAGCTCCTTATTGCAGGAAATGGAAGAGAAAGATGATGAACATTTTGACTTCCTTGTACTCTGGAAAATTTTCAAATAAATGAAGTTGATTTTAGCAATCTTCTAACTTTACTTTCTGCTCTTCTCATCTCTTAGAATCTCTTTGGGGTTCCAAAATTCTCAGCCTAACTCAGTCATTATAACATTTTTACTTTACAAAGTAATTTGGACTCTTCTCTCTTAAACTGTTCATGATCTTTACAACTTCTTCCCTCCCTTCACTAATAAATCCGTAGAATTTCTAAAAAGAGTCAGGGTTTTTTGTTTGTGGTGTTTTGACAACCACAGGCACTGCGGCAGTGCTGGGGACGTCAGTGAAGGGTATGGGCTATGGTTTGCTAAAAAGGGGTAGTCTATAAATGGACAGCCTGAAGTTAGTGATGGCCTGCAGCATTTTTCATAGAATCAGATCACATTTATTCTCTGCATTAGCAGAAGTAAATGGCTGGCATTTTTTTTATGGCAAATGGTGCGCCTCTCCTACACCAGCAAGACAAATCATGTGTAGTTAAAAGTAGAAAAGGGCATCAAACACACGGGGTTGTTTGTTAATGTGTTTCCAGTTTCTGAAAGACCATGATGACTTAATTATGTCTGGTTACATTATCTTTTAACTTTCAAAGCACTTTTCCATCTCCTTTCATCGTATCCTTGTAATCACCTGTACAGAGGGTAGGGGAGGTACTATTGCTCCCATTTGAGAAATGATGAAACTGAGACACAAAGAGTTAATTGCAGGGTAGTAATAGGAGCCAGGATGACTGACTCTGTGCCAGACATTTTATCTTGTAGATCACAAGCAAGCGACCCCCTGGTGGCCAGTAAATTATTACTGTAAAAACTAAGCAGAATTTGAAACCATTTTCAGGAACTTAGCCTGGGCTTGGATTTTCAAAGTTCCATT
>NW_012105564.1:1567320-1569262 GCF_000951045.1 Mandrillus leucophaeus
GAGTAGCTGGGACTACAAGTGTGAGCCACCATGCCTGGTTAATATTTTAACATTTTTAGTAGAGACAAGATCTTGCTATGTTGAACTCCTGAGCTCGCGGGATCCTTCTGCCTGACCTTCCCAAAGTGCTACAGGTGCGAGCCACTGTGCCTGGCCTTTTGTTTCGGGGGTGGAGAGGATTTGGGGGTGTATTATGGGAGTATTAATGGCATCTAGTGAGTAGCAACTGGGGATCCTGCTAAACATCCTAGAATGCACAAGACAGCCCCCATAACAAAGAATATCCAGCTCATAGTTTTCATTGTTCTGAGGTTGAGGAACCCCTGCTTTAGACTGTCTCTTTGCCTTGATTAATGGTGCTTGGCATGTTCTCAGTTTGCCCTATGATTAGTCTCTGCCATAGAAACTATACAAACCACTGGGCAAACTTTTTAACAGGGAGTTCAATAATGTGTCATCTTTTACCCCACATTTGGTGCTTTCTCTTAATTCTTCATCCCTTCTTTCAATCCTTGCCCCAGTAGTCATCATCCCTACTTCTCCAGCCAGCATTTGGCTTAATTCATATACCTGTGTTTCTCTCTTTTTCCTCTTTGACATCAAATTGACATGGCTCAGTTCCACTCTGGTCTCTCTTTCTTGCTGTCTTAGAGAAAACACTGAACCTCGTGGACACTGGGTGATGGGTGGAGCTGCAGGCCCTGGAGGCGCCCCCAGGAATATTGGTTGGGCCTCTCTGGGAGACTGCTTATCTGCCAGCTTCTATTATTAATTTTGGAAGAATGCTTAGGTGGAGGAGGCAGAGGCCTGCCCTGAGTGCTTTAGAGAAAACTCACAGGTGAATTTTCCTGGAAGTTAACTCTACTTCTGAAAGGAGGGTGAACAATTATACTCCGTACTCACCTACAAATTGTAACTCTTATTTGTTTAATAGCAATAAACCCTGTGGAAAGTAGTCTCTGGCCATGCAGATATTTTAAGTTTGTTCTTAGACAAGGGCAGAGTTGAATTTACTGAGAGGAACCCTTAGACTACTAGAGGGGCTTTCTGATTTTTTTGAGGGGGCAGTTACAGAGGACTAGGTAATTTTGGATCTTATTTTCCAGAAGAATGCTGACGTGGATGAGAAGCATTATTTTTTATCTCACTGATAAAGGTTAGAACTTTCACATTCTAAACAATTGATTTCTTGAAGATGACTGGACTAAACCAGTCTAATTAGGGTTCGTTCTGAGCTAGGTAAAATGTGTTAGTCATTATCTAGATCAGCAATTCTCAAAGTATGGTCCACAGACTCCGGGGTGCTCCTCCTGAGATTTCTTCAGAAAGTCTGCAAGCTCCAAACTCTTTTTATAATAATATTAAGATGTTATTTGCCCTCTCCCCACCCCTTGTGCCACTTCTCTCTAATTCTGCACTGATGATGCAGAAGCAATGGTGATGTGAACTTCGGGTGCCTTGGCACAAATCAAGGCAGTGGCTTTAAAGTACACTAATTGTCTTTGTGTTCTTCACCTCTGTGCACTCACAGTAAAAAGAAAAGCCAGTTTCACTGAAGAAGGTTCTTGTCAAAGTAGTAAAAGTTATTAATTTTATTAAATCTTGACCCTTGAGTGCCCATTTTTTAACATTCTGTGTGGTAAATGGAAAGTACACAGAAGGCATTGTTGCTGCATACTGAAGTACAAAAGTGGTTGTCTTGAGCAAATCATTTATGCAATGATTTGAGCTGCAAGCCAAACTAGCCACTTTTTTTTTTTTTTTGTGGAACACCATTTTTCACTTGAAAGAGCAACTGGCAGACAAACACTGTGGCTACTCAAACTTGGATTTTCAGCAGAACTTTAATCAAAAATATACAAAGTAAACCTGTCATTTCAAGGAAAGAAAAACTGACAGTATTTTGTTAAATATAAAATTTGGGCTTTCAACTAAAATTTTG
>NW_012105564.1:1576102-1578062 GCF_000951045.1 Mandrillus leucophaeus
ATGAATTAATCCATTCTACTCTTGATGAAAATTTGTTTTTTTATTTTTTAAGGTTTGCTTGTTTGTTTGTTTTTGAAATGGAGTCTCACTCTATTACCCAGGCTGGAGTGCAGTGGCGCAATCTCGGCTCACTGCAAGCTCCTCCTCCTGGGTTCACGCCATTTTCCTGCCTCAGCCTCCCGAGTAGCTGGGACTACAGGTGCCCTTCACCAGCCCCGGCTAATTTTTTTTGTATTTTTAGTAGAGACAGGGTTTCACCGTGTTAGCCAGGATGGTCTCGATCGCCTGACCTCATGATCTGCCTGCCTCGGCCTCCCAAAGTGCTGGGAATTTTTAAGTTTTAGATATTATGAATAAAGTTGCCATGTGCACCTTTACATGTCTATTGGTGGATATCCATTATTCTTACTTGATTTCATTTTGGTTTAAATGTGTTAATATGCCTATAAAGGCGGCCCTTTACAGAGGAAGTATAACACATTCATCATACTAGCAAATAGCGGTAGAAGGCAGATGGGAAAAAACACAGAGATTTTGAGTGCGATTTAAGAAAAGCTTTTAGTTATAGAAATGTAAAGAAAATGTGGTATAAATAAAAACAAGTGCTCTAGTAAAATGCTATCTATGTGAGCTGGATGTTAGCATGCCAGTGGATTCTGATATGAATAAACTCCTGTGGAATGCTGAATAAAGAAGACATCCTAGGAGAGTAGAACCGATGGCTTTTTCAGGCTATGGATATCGATCAGTAATACACTCAAGTTATCTCTGTAATTTCACTTGCATTCTTTCCAGCATATGCTTACTGGCTTGTTTGGGATACAATGTGTACAAACCCATATAATATAATACATGCATTCTAAATGGAAAATTAAAGCTGTTAATTTATATTATTAATCTAATTTGATACCCTATCACTTTTATATAAGTGATTCCTCAAAAAGGAAAGCTATATTAGGGAAAAATTCATGTTTAGTTAATCACATAATCTAAAATAAGAAAGTCTCAATTAACTGGAATTTTACATTATAATTAATTTGACTCCTGGTTGAAGATTAACCAGAAAACTCTTTTTATCTCTCACTGATGAGCATTTTTAAGTAAGTTGTTGTACTTTCACAGTCTTGGTATTTTTGTATAGAAATCCAATATATTCTTTAATGATTTAAGAATGTTTGTGTAGGCTGGGTGCAGTGGCTCACACCTATAATCCCAGCACTTTAGGAGGCCAAGGCCAGTGGATCACCTGAGGTCAGGAGTTTGAGACCAGCCTCACCAACATGGTGAAACCCCATCTCTACTAAAAATACAAAAATTAGCTGGGCGTGGTGGTGGACACCCGTAATCCCAGCTACTCAGGAGTCTGAGGCAGGAGAACTGTTTGAGCTCGGGAGGTGGGGGTTGCAGTGAGCCAAGACTGTGCCATTGTATTCCAGCCTGGGCAACAGAGTGAGACTCCGTCTCAAAAAAAAAAAAAAAGAATGTTTGTGTTATTTAAAATACGAATAATTGTTGTCAAAGTGCTATAGTTGGTCTGGGATGACTCTAGATGTTTCTTTTGAAAATAAATTTCTATTATATGTTTCTTTTCCTTTTTTTTTTTTTTTTTTTAAGACAGGGTCTTACTCTATCGCCCAGTCTGGAGTACAGCCATCATGGCGCCACTCCTGGGCTCAAGGAATCCTCCTGCCTCAGCCTCCTGAGGCACTGGGACTACAGGTACACACCACTACACCTGGCTAAGTTTTCACTTTTTTTTTGTGGAGAGAGGGCCTCACTTTGTTGCCCATGTTGGTCTTGAAATTCTGGCCTCAAGTAATCTTCCCCCCTTGGCCTCCCCAGGTGCTGAGATGACAGGCGTGAGCCACCACGCTTGGCCTGCTTTCACTCTTGATGCCCTCTGTTCACCACACAACAGTCAGAATAACGGTTTTTTTTTTTTTTTTTTTTTTTTGAGTTT
>NW_012105564.1:1578112-1579591 GCF_000951045.1 Mandrillus leucophaeus
GAGTCTTGCTGTTGCCCAGGTTGGAGTGCAATGGCACGATCTTGGCTCACTGCAACCTCTGCTTCCTGGGTTCAAGCAATTCTCCTGCTTCAGCTTCCTGAGTAGCTGGGATTACAGGTGCCTGCCACCACACCCGGCTAATTTTTGTCTTTTCAGTAGAGACGGGGTTTCACCATGTTGGCCAGGCTGGTCTCAAACTCCTGACCTCAAGTGATCCACCCACCTAGGCCTCCCAAAGTGCTGAGATTACAGGTGTGAGCCACCGTGCCCAGCCAAATTAGGCTAAATTTATATAAAGAGAGCATTAAAAAGGATAAACTGAAAAATAAGAGTTTATGTACAAACCTCAGCCCTCAGTCCCACATCCCAGTTGTCTGAGGTAACCTACTATTAAAACAATTTCCTGTGTGTGCTTCCAGGAATTACCCATGCATATACAATCAAATGTGTAGCTATTAAACACACACATACACACACACACACACACACACAAATGGGTTCATACTAACAAACTACTTTGCCAATTGCTTTTTTCACTTAATATTTTGGGATATAATTCCTTTCAATTCATGTAGTTCTATTCTTTTTGAAAAGTTCTATTAGTCTATTGGAGAATGTACCATAATTTACTACTGACTTTAAAACAAATTATTGAAGCATGACACCCACGTAGTAAAATGCACTAATCTTGAAGTTTATTTTCCACATGTGTATACACATTACCTTCTACATGAGTGTATATAACTGTGTAACCACCATCCAAATCAAGTATAGAGTAGTTCCAGCATCCCACAGGGCCCTATCAAGCCCTGTCTCAGTCAATAATACTTCCCTAACCCAGTAACCATTGTTCTAATTTTTATCATCATAGATTAGTTTTGCATGTTTGTTTTTTAATTATCTAGCCATCCAGAGGCAGTTTTGCATGTTTTAAAACTTCATATAAATGGAATAATACTGTATGGTTTGCCTGTGTGTGTGTATGTATGTACCTTGTTTCTTTTGTTCAACATGGGTTCTCTAGGGTTGACTTACATTAGCATGTGTAATGGTTTGCTCTTTTTATTGCAAACCATTTTAATAGTATTCCCTTACATGAATTAATCCATTCTACTCTTGATGAAAATTTGTTTTTTTATTTTTTAAGGTTTGCTTGTTTGTTTGTTTTTGAAATGGAGTCTCACTCTATTACCCAGGCTGGAGTGCAGTGGCGCAATCTCGGCTCACTGCAAGCTCCTCCTCTTGGGTTCACGCCATTTTCCTGCCTCAGCCTCCCGAGTAGCTGGGACTACAGGTGCCCTTCACCAGCCCCGGCTAATTTTTTTTGTATTTTTAGTAGAGACAGGGTTTCACCGTGTTAGCCAGGATGGTCTCGATCGCCTGACCTCATGATCTGCCTGCCTCGGCCTCCCAAAGTGCTGGGAATTTTTAAGTTTTAGATATTATGAATAAAGTTGCCATGTGCACCTTTACATGTCT
>NW_012105564.1:1581271-1588599 GCF_000951045.1 Mandrillus leucophaeus
CCCAATCTCAGCTCACTGCAACCTCTGCCTCTCAAGTTCAAGCGATTCTCCTGCCTCAGCTTCCCGAGTAGCTGGCACTACAGGCACCCACCACCACACCTGGCTAATTTTTGTATTTTTAGCGGAGACGGGGTTTCAGCATGTTGTCCAGGCTGGTCGGGAACTGCTGATCTCAGGTGATCCGCCCACCTCGGCCTCTCAGAGTGCTGGGATTACAGGCGTGAGCCACTGCGTCGGGCCCAGAATAACTTTTTAAAACATAATTCAGTGTTATTCTCCTGCTTACAACTCTTACCATTACGCTTGAAAAAAAAGTCAACTCATTACTATGGCCTGCTAGTCCTAAATGACGTTGCATCTGCTAGCCTCTCCCCCGCCATCTGGTGTCATTAAGCTCCAGCTACATGGCCTCCTTTTAATTCTGTGAACATGCCAAGCAAGCCCTTTCTACTTTATCACTTCCCACACACAGTCTCCGCTGTTTAGGATACTCCCTACCACCTCACACAATTCGCTGCTTCTCAGCATTCTACTCTCCACTTAAATGCAACCTCCTGGTGAAGGCTTTCCCACCTCACCTAAGAAGCCCACTATCTTCTATTCCCATATTCTATTTTTTAAAAATACAATTTACCAAAATTATAATTATACGCTTGTTTTATTATCTTCTTTGTTGTGTCAGGAATTGGTTCAACTGCTGAAAAATATACAGTGGCTGAAAATGATAGTTCATTTTTCTCTCATATAAACAAAGTTTAGAGGCAGGTAGATCAAGGTTAGTATGGTAGCTCCATGGTCATAAGAGACCAAGGCTTCTTCCCTCTAGCTATTCCACCAAATTCAGCATATGGCTTCCACCTCATGGTCCAAAATGGTTGCTCCAGTTCCAGCCATTATGCTTGTATTCCATACAGCTGGAGTCAGGAAGGCAAATTCAGTTTTTATTCAAAGTAAGGGAGATTTTATACACACTGTTAAAAATCGAGGGTTCCTTAGTGAAATTATTGACTCAGGCAAGGATTTTCAATTGATGTTAAAATGATTAGGTAGATAGCTAATGAGAAAAGACATTCATAAAGTGCCAAACAAAACAAAACGAAACCTCTGCACAGATTACTTCTGTCCATAAAAGAACAAAGCTTTACAGTGAAAAAGTCAGGCTGTCATCACCTTAATCCAGGGGTCAGATATTCTGTGTCTCCTGATGTAATGTGATTTGAAGTACACAGTACTACTTGCGACACAATCTTGCCAAAAATGTTCAAATTTGAGTCTAATTGGGCCTTCATTTTGAAATGGGAAAGATTCCCTTGTCCCCCTCGCAGGGCATGCGATGGGAGTGTGGCTCCCGTCTTCACCGCCCCGCTGCTCAAACCTCTAGGGGAGCATAGAGACAGGCAGGCTGTGGGGCTCTGACCCCATGGTGGTATCTAGGGGTGAATGTTTACAACTGAAGCCCCAGTGGGCGTGTTACAGGTGCTCTTTTAGTTTAGCCATCTGTAGGCGGCTTGTGTTAGCCAGCTCAATTAGCCCCCTGCCTTATTGCAAGGACAGAGGGCTTTCTGTATCCCGGGGTTCTTGCCTTGGTGTACTGGAAGAATTGGATCACACGTGGGCTTAGAGAATGAGTGCAAGGTTTTATTGAATGGAAGTAGCTCTCAGTAGATGGAGAAGCCAGCAGGGAGATGGTTTTTTCCCTGAAAGTGGGGCTGCGCGGCGGCCGGACTCTTCTCCGACAGCCCTGGCCAAGCTGTGTTCTGCCAGTCAATGGCCTGCCGCCATGCCAGTGCCTGTCGCTGTGCTCTTGACGTGCTCTCGATGTCCTCTTGAAATCCAGCCGCTCGTGTGTTCCTCCGCCAATGTGTTTGTGTCAGCGTTCAGCAGTTTTTTGTGTGTTTGCCTTGCTAGAGTCTCGGGTTTTTATAGGTACAGGATGGGGGCGTGGCAGGCCAGGGTGGTCTTGGGAAATGCAACATTTGGGCGCGAAGGCAGGAGTGCCTGTGGTCACCTAGGTCTATGGGCACAGGCCCGGGGGTGGAGCCCTCGCCAGGGACCCACCTTTCTCCTTCCAGCACTTCCCTGCCCCTCTTCTGTATTAATTTGTCATAACGTAATTTCAGTTTTACAGAAATCACAAGGGAAAGAGAAACAAGCTAACTGGTACCCTGACGAAGCAATCAAAGAAATTGAGAAATTGGGACATTCTTCTATAGAACAATTGTCCCTGTTTCTGTCTCTTTAACATTGCAGTATCAGGAATAAAGGGATTGATATATTTCAAAGAGACTGAGGGGACATAACAACCAGATGCGATGTGTGGTCCTCACTTGGATCCTGGTTTGGATAAATCAGCTGTAAAGGATATTGCATGGACAACAGGAGAAATTTCAATATGCATGGGTGTTCAGATATAATATTCTATTAAGGAATTATTACTACTGTCAGCTGTGATTGTTGTTTTGGCTATGTGGGAAAACTCGGTGGCTCATGCCTGTAATCCCAGCACTTTGGGAGGCCAAGACGGGTAGATCACCTGAGGTCAGGAGTTTGAGACCAGCCTGGCCAACATGGTGAAACCCCATCTCTACTAAAAGTACAAATCAGCTGGGTGTGGTGGCACACACCTGTAACCCCAGCTACTTGGGAGCCTGAGGCAGGAAAATTGCTTGAACCCAGGAAGCGGAGATTGCAGTGAACCGAGATGGTGCCACTGTGCTCCAGCCTGGGTGACAGAGTGAGACTCTGTCTCACCAAAAAAAAAAAAAAAAAAAAATCCTATTTTTAAAATACGCATACTAAAATTTAGAGGAAGAATGTCATGACTGTCATTTACTTAACATTCTTTAGTTTTGGAGGTCCACTTCTAAAGAAGAGGATAATGGATACTGGGGGCCAACAAGAAGTCTTCTTTTTTTGAGACAGGATTATGCTCTCTCACACAAGCTGGAGTACAATGGTATGATCTTGGCTGACCACAGCCTTGACCTCCTAGGCTCAAGTAATCCTCCCACCTCAGCCTCCTGAATAGCTGGGACTACAGATGCATGCCACCATACTAGCTAATTTTTGTATTTTTTGTAGAGATGGTATTTTGCCATGTTACCCAGGCTGGTGTCAAACTCCTGGAATCAAGTGATCTACCCCCCTTGGCGTCCCAAAGTGCTGGGATTATAGGTGTGAGTCACTGTGGCCGGCCCAAGAAGTCTTTAGGATACTCTGCCACCAGACTGAGCTGCATGAGGGCAAGGATTGTGCCTATTTTGCTTTTATAACCAGTGCTTCATACACTGTCCAGCATACAGTAGGCACTCCTTGCATATTTGTTAAATGAATGAATAAGTGAGGATGATAAAGGAATGTAGAAATTAACCATGACTTCCACTGACATTGAGAATCCAGCAGACATCTCTCAAGAGATCACTGCACTTAAAAATAGGTATAACTGAAATATAACAACTATATGCTATGATTAGCACTAAACAGGTGTGAAAAACTATGAAACTGCAAAGAAACAAATAAAAGATAGAAAACATTAAAATGGTAAAAATAATGGCAAGATACTACTGTTAATTGTATTGCCCCATGCCCAGTCCTTTTAAAGTCCAGGGCATTGAATTAGCTTTTTGTAACAAAAATAGCCAAATATAAAATGCTAAATTCTGTGTGTTTTCTGGGAGATTGTTAGAAATCCAATCTATTTTTTTTCTCCCCTTACTCTCCACCTTATCTCCTTCTCCTACTACTGCTGTGGGAAGATAGCAAGACACCCACTGGCTGACTGCAGCTTCAATCCATTAGCCAGTGACATTCCAGGACAGTTTCCCTCTTGTTTGCAACATTAATCAAAAAGTATTAAGGCTGGGGGTGGCGTGACTCACCCCTGTAATCCCAGCACTTTGGGAGGCCAAGGCAGAAGGACTGCTTGAACCCAGGAGTTAGAGACCAGCCTGGGCAACATGGTGAAGCCCTATCTCTCTCTCTCTCTCTCTCTCTCTCTCTCTCTCTCTCTCTTTGAGACAGAGTCTGTAATCAGTAGTGTAATCTTGGCTCACTGCTACCTCCACCTCCTGGGTTCAAGTGATTCTCCTGCCTCAGCCTCTTGAGTAGCTGGGATTACAGGCACCTGCCATGACACCCAGCTAATTTTTGTATTTTTAGTAGAGACAGGGTTTCAACATGTTGGTTAGGCTGGTCTCGAACTCCTGACCTCAAGTGATACGCCAGCCTTGGCCTCCCAAAGTGCTGGGATTATAAGCATGAGTCACTGTGCCTGGCCTGAAACCCCATCTCCAGTAAATATCCAAAAATTAGCCAGGTGTGGTGGTGCGTACTTGTAGTCCCATCTACTCGGGAGGCTAAGGTGGGAGGATGGCTTGAGCCTGGGGTGTTGAGGCTACAGTGAGCTGTGATCACACCACTGCGCTCCATCCTGGACAACCGAGTGAGACTGTCTCAAAAATTAAAAAAGTATTAATTAAATTTCTACTATGTGTATTAAGTATATTTAAAAAAAGAAAACCAATTAAGTCTAAATCATTGATTTTTGTCCTTGGGATGTTGAGATCAGCACAGGCAAAACAAAAAGTAAAAAGGTCCAACAAATACCTTATTTTTCTATAGTGCTTTACATTTGCAAAGAGCTTTGACAATGAAATTTCACTTATTTCTGAAACAATACCTTGTCATAGGCTGGGTTAAAAAAAAAAAATGAATTGACTTGCTCAAGGTCATCTTCATAATTAGAGATAAACCTGGAATTAGAACCCAAGTTTTCTGGCACCATGTTCTCTACTATCACACTACCTTCTGAAAGCCAAAACATAGGCCAGGGATGGTGGCTCATGCCTGTCATCCCAGCACTCTGGGAGGCTGAGGTGGGAGGATCACTTGAGCTCAAGAGTTCAAGACCAGCCTGGGCAACATAGTGAGACCCCCCTCTCTATTATTTTAATTTTTTTAAAAATTGTCAAAAAAGAAAGCCAAAACTTAAACCAGAATTGCATTTTTGACTGTACAATGTACGAGGAACAACTAACAGAGCTGCCACGTGACTGAAATAAACCTTGACTGTAGAGATGATTTCTAACGCTTTCTGTCATTTCTGTGATTTTTTTCCATTTTTCTTAGCAACCTGGAAGCACCACTTTATTTTCCCTCTTCTTTCTGCTTCCAGCAGCTGCAGACCCAACGTAATCACCAAGAGAGAATGAAAACTTCCAACTACCATGAATCAGGCTTAACACAGTAAGAGAACATTTGGGATTCTACTATAAGAATTTCCATTAAAATTTCATCAACAAACAGTTCAGAAGCTGTTAAGCATAGACAAGCCTGAAAGTGGCTGGTAGCTGGCATGTATACGATGGAAATTTCGTATGGGTAAAAAAATGAATCTGATTTTGTGTGGTACGTTTAACATTATCGCCACCTACACATTCAGTTAAAAGCTGTTCATGGCTGAAGAGAAACCCCTGATTCCCTCCTACATCATATCTCAGCCTAGTTTTGGTGTGAGCCGTGGGCAGCTTCATCAAGGATGTTTGCATCCTTTACCCAGAACAAACATTCCAGTAGTGCAACACTCATAGAATCTAAAGAATAGGAGATTAATTTAGTAATATTTAATAAGCAAATGATAATAATAATGTAAATTTAAAAATATTCCTCTGACTTTTCCCTCTCCTTTATCCCTTGTAGATCATGAATCAGTTCCTGAGGCCTCTCCAGTTTTTAAAGTCCCTCAAATAGGTCCTTTTTTCCACTCCCACCATCCTAGTTTTAGTTCTCTTTAGCTTTGTAATCAAAACCCACTGAACTCCTTCCTTCCTTCCTTCCTTCCTTCCTTCCTTCCTTCCTTCCTTCCTTCTTTCCTTCTTTCTTTCTTTTCTCTCTCTCTCTCTCTCTCTCTCTTTTTGAGATAGGATTTTGCTCTGTTGCCCAAGCTGGAGGGCAATAGTGCAATCATGACTTGCTGTAACCTCGGCCTCCTTGACTCAAGCGATCCTCTCATCTTAGCCTCCCAACTAGCTAGAACAACCACATGCATGCACCACCACACCCAGCTAATTTCTTATTTTTAGTAGAGATGGGTTTTTGCTATGTTGCCCAGGCTGTTCTCAAACTACTGGCCTCAAGCAAGTCTCTGCTTTGGTCTCCCTAGGTGCTGGGATTATAGGCATGAACCACCATGCCTGGCTGAACTACTCATCTTCTTTTCACTTTCTCCAACCCGTTCTTCACATGTTCCAAATAGTTTTGCTGAATCAAGTTTTTCTGCTCAAAAATAGAGTGACTTATCAAGTCTTTAT
Organism: Mandrillus leucophaeus; assembly: GCF_000951045.1. Classification (NCBI taxonomy): domain Eukaryota; kingdom Metazoa; phylum Chordata; class Mammalia; order Primates; family Cercopithecidae; genus Mandrillus; species Mandrillus leucophaeus. Next base: position 1,587,580 of record NW_012105564.1, read on the forward strand.
TGCTTTTGTGACATTCAAGGTCCTTTAGAACATGGGTTCACCTTAGCTATGTGACTTTATTCTGCTCTAATAATAATAATAATAATTACTATTGAATACCCAAGTGCCTGACTCTGTGCTAGGTGCTTTCCATATATAATTTGCTCACACAAGTCCTTACTTCAATTAGACCTGTGTCCCATGGTTCCCATACATACTTTGCTCTCTTCTCAAATGCCTATGCTCTATTTTCTGTACCTTCTATGCCTCCAAATTCTACTATTTTGAGAGCGAAGTCATTTCTCAGCTCCTCCAAAAAATCCCCATACATCGTTTCAGACCCACTGATTTCTTCCCTATTTGGCTTTCTTGCTAAGCCATGCAGATATTTAATACCATTGTATAGTTATTTAGTTGTTTCAGGTATGTAAATTCATCTCCAGTTAAACAGGAGAGCAGTGTAAATGTATTGGCAGCTAAATGTATTGACATCCATGGATGGGTTTTGAAGCATGCATGAACCATTGAAAAATTATGTTTTGTGTTTGTGCATTTTTTCTGGGGTCAGAAGTTTTCAAAACATCCCAAAGAGGCCTATGAAGGGGATTGGGTTACTTTCTGGATAACAAGCCTTATTTTGAGATCAAGCCTACTACCTAAACCTAGGAATTATATCTTATTGCATAACCTCTGATTCTCCATTGTAAAATTTCTGGCTTTGTTACACAGGCCTGAGTTTTAAAATTCTGATCTGTTTTTGTATTCTGCTTTAATAAACAGAGTGGGCATCCTGAATTGTGATGCAGAACACATAATCACTGTATTGGGAACTTATTTCAACAATAATTTCTAAATTAAATACTTTTTAAATAGGTAATACAGATATATAATTAGAAGGTCAAAGTACATAAAGAGGGTATCCAGAGAAGTCTCACTCCTACCTGACTTTTTTTGTTTTGTTTTGTTTTGAAATGGGGTCTTGCTCTGTCACCCAGCTTGGAGTACGGTGGCGCAGTCCTGGCTCACTGCAACCTCTGCTTC
>NW_012105564.1:1589324-1602766 GCF_000951045.1 Mandrillus leucophaeus
ACAGATAGACAAGACCGTTTGGCCTGACTAGAGTTACGTGTGCATCCTTGGTTAATCAGCTCTGGATGGAGGAGCAGAGAACAATACAAATGTGAATGCTGCCAGGGCTGCAGCCCTGTGTAGGAAAGTTCTTAGATAAAAGGGGTGTGGGGCAGGCTGATATGCCCCAAAATGCCTACTAAAATTGTATTTCTGACCATAGTTACTGGTTTTTAATTTTCACGGGCTTGAAGTCACCTTTGGCCCAGAAGGTACCCACTGCTGATGATCTCTTTTTCTTACTGGCAGGAAACAACCTAGGAGAGGCATAGCTTTTGTGGAGACGCAAACTCTCCTGGGGCCTGGAGGGCTGCTTACCTCTATTTTCATCTAGAGTTTCTTGGTTTCCCTGGGCCAATTAACGTTGGCTGCCATGTGCTAGTCTCACATTAGCTGATGCTTACATTATTACCTTTGGCTATCTCCTAGATATTGCCTAGTCAGGAAAAGACCACTGTCCAATCTCAAAGAACAACCAAGAGCAGAGTGATTTATGACTCATGACAGTCCAGTCCTCCCAAGTCTGGTTTTTAAGGTCTCTGTGTGTATGTTTGGTATGTAGTGTTTGGGAATATGTCTGTATGTTTTCTATGGCTGCTATAACAAAGTACCACAAACTGGGTGGTTTAAAGCAACAAATTAATTCTCTCACAGTCCAGGGGTTTGGATGTTCCAAATCAAGGTGTTGGCAGGGCCACACTTGCTTCAAAGCCTCTAGGGAAGGATCCACTCTTGCCTCTTCCAGCTTCTGGCAGCCCCAGGAGTACCTCGGCTTATGGTAGCATCACTTCAGTTTCTGCCTGTCTTAACGTGGCCATCTTCCCTATGCGTCTGTCTTCTCTTCACAGACGGACCCCAGTCAAACTGGGTGAAGGGCTCATCTTAACTCCAGCATAACCTTATCTTAGCTAATGACATCTGCAATTACCCTATTTCCAAATAAGGTCATTCTAAGGTACTGAGGGTTAGGATGTCAACATATCTTTTTAGGGGGACACAATTTAACCTATAACAATACCTAATTACTTACTAAGAGATCCTGTTTGGAAATATTGGTAAATTCATTAAAAAATGTAATCACTGATTCTACTCTGTAATTTGAAATAGAGAAAAGAGACAAATGAAGTAATATACTGTTAAAATATCTGCAGTGACAAAATTTTGCGTATCAACCAGGTCTTTATGGGGACTCTCATTTTTGACTTTAATAAAAGCTCCACAGTCAATATTGTTTATAGTTTTGATATTTGGCTGAGCCACTGACTTTAATCTCATTTTCTTGAATATATTTCCAAATCTATTCAGCTTTCTACATAGTTTTCATATTTCCTTTTAGAAGTGAGAAAAATAAAGTTAGAAAAAAGAAGCTCATCTAAGTTAAACACACTCTGTGACTACCTTCTTTCTCTTTTTCTTACTGAAATGCGTAAAATGAAACTGTCTTCTTTCAAGACGAGGCATAAGAATCGTATTACATTTATAAGGACTTCCAAGTGCTGTAATAAATCTGCCAGCACCATCTTTAATTCAGAGCGTTGTTGCAACTGTCTGGCTATAAAGTATAACTTTCTGAGCTGCTTATCCCAATTTTTGGTGTTAGTGCTAAAGAGGAATTAAAGGTTAAAAATAAATAAGTTACTTTTTTTCTTTTGAGATGGAGTCTCACTCTGTCGCCCAGGTTGGAGTACACTGCAGTGGTACGATCTTGGCTCACTGCAACCTCCGCTTCCCGGGTTCAAGCAATTCTCCTGTCTCAGCCTCTGGAGGAGCTGAGACTACAGGCATTCGCCACCATGCCCGGCTAATTTTTGTATTTTCAGTAGAGACAGGGGTTTTGCCATGTTGGCCAGGCTCGTCTCAAACTCCTGGCCTCAAGTGATCTGCCAGCCTCAGCCTCCCAAAGTGCTGAGATTATAGGCGTGAGCCATAAATAAGATAACTTGAAAGTAGACGAGAGCTAGGGACTAAGAAGTCATTTAGTTTAATCCCCTGATTTGCAGATGAGGATATGGCGGTCCAGAGGTTACTGATGGTTACTTAGCTAGGGCATAGCAAAACTGGATTTACAGTCTTGCTCCGCTGACTCACATTGTCTTTTCCTCCATATCTTACTCAAAAGTTGTACAAAAGATAAATGGCTAGCACTGAATCACATACTTTAAATGTGTGAATTGTATATGTGAATTATATTTCAATAAAGCTGTTGAAGCAAAGATAGATTGATGAAACACAGAGATACAGTAATGAAAGCACAATATGCTTAAGAAACATCTGTTTTACATAATAGTTTCTTTTTAAATTGCACAGTAGTATAGGGTCATTTGAAAACACAACTTGTCCTGATTCTAAGGTTTAAATAGCAAATTAGTTGAAATTATATTTTATTTATAGCCTAATCAATTTCATAGAAGTAGAGGGTAACTTAGAGAAGGCAGATTGTTTAAGAAGTAGTCTTAAGGCTGGCCACGGTGACTTATGCCTGTAATTCCAGCACTTTGGGAGGCTGAGGCGGGCAGTTCACTGGAAGCCAGGAGTTGGAGAACAGACTGGGCAACATGGTGAAACCTCGTCTCTACTGAAAATACAAAAATTAGCCAGACATGGTGGCGCATGCCTGTAGTCCCAGTTTCCTGGGAGGGTGAGGCAGGAGGATCACTTGAACCCGGGAGGTGGAGGTTGCAGTGAGCCAAGATCTCGCCGCTGCACTCCAGCCTGGGTGACAGAGTGAGACTCCATCTCAAAAATAAAATAAAACCTAAAAAAAGTAGTCTTAAAACATTTTGACACGAAATCTGCCCACATTTATAGTACTAAATTAAAATGTAAACTCTTAAATAATGCTCTGTCATGGAGAATGGAGTACTGTACTGTAAGTTCACTTTCTAGAGGATAAATTAGAATAATAAGAAACTTAGTATTTTTCTCTGTTATCTCTTTCCGGATCTTTTATTAGTTATTCATGGACCTCCCAAGTTTATCTTCTTCCTTATCTTTATCATCTATTTTTCATCTTTTTGTCTTAATGTTAGAAAAAATAATCAGCTTTATTGAGGTTTAATTTGCATCCAGTAAAGTTCACTCATTTTAAATGTACAGTTCAGTGATTTTTGACAGTGTATATAGTCGTATAACCATCATCACAATCAAGATATAGATGATTTCTATCAATCCCAGAAGTTCCCTAGTCCTTCTGCTGTCATTCCCTTCCTCCACCCCATAGCCTTACAGTTTTTCCTGTTAATTTATAATGTAACATAAACAGACTCATACGGTGTGTAGTCTTTTGTGTCTCTCTTCTTTCATTTAACATAATCCTCATGAGTTTCTTCATGTTGTTGTCTATATCAAGTTTGTTCCTTTTTATTGCTGTTTAAAATACCAAAGCTATAATATATTTATCCATTCACCAGTTGGACATTTGGGTTGTTTCCAGTTTTCATCTCTCTTGGAAAAATACCTAGGGGTGGAATTACTGAGTCATATGACTGGGGATGTTTAACTTTTTAAGAAACTGCCCAGTGTTTTTCCAAAGTGGTAGTACCATTTTACATTTGCCAAAGCATTATATCTCCGTGCCAAATTTTTATGCTGTTTTCTTCAAGAAATTTTATAATTTTGATTGTTCTATTAAGGCCCATGATCCATTTCGAGTTAATGTTTGAATGTGATGTGAAATACGGATCAGAGTTCTTGTTCTGTTTTTTTTTTTGCATACGTATGTCCAATTGTTTCAGCACTATTTGTTGAAAAGACTGTCCTTTCCCCACTGAAATACCTTGACATCTTTGTTAAAAATTAATTGAGTATATATGTGTGGCTCTATGGGTCTGTTTCTACACCCTCTATTCTGTTCCATTGATCTATTTGTCTATCTTTATGCCAGTACTATATCAACTTAATTATTGTTGCTTTATCATAAGTCTTTATATCAAGTTTAAGTCCCTCTGGCTTCTTTAATTTCTCCTAGCAACGCTTGAAGCTTGCAGTGTGTTGGTCTTGGGCATATTTTATTAAATCAATCCTTCAATATTTCATGTTTTCTTGTGCTGTTTTAAATGTCATTGATTTTTGGGATTTATTTATTTAAATTGACAAAAATTGTGTATATTTGTCATGTATAGCACACTGTTTTGAAATATGTGTACATTGTGAAATGGCTAAATTGAGCTAATTAATGTATATATTACCTCACATACTTATCATTTTTTATGGTTAAAACACTTAAAATCTATTCTCGGCAATTTTCAAGAATATAATACATTGTTATTTACTGTAGCCTCAATGTTGTACAACAGACTTCTTTAACTTATTCCTCCTAACTAAAATTGTGTATCTTTGGGCAATATCATTATTGCTTTTTAAAAAAATTTCAATTTCCACTAGTTTGTTGCTAATACATTTTTTTGGTTCTTTTTTCCCCCTATTTCCTGAGAGATTCTTCAACTTCATGTTCTAACACTACTAATGAAGAAAACCCTGCAATTAATTATTTTTTAGCATGGTAAAATACATATGACACAGTTTATGATTTTAACAATTTTTCAGTGGGGGGGGCATTAAGTATATTCACATTTGCTATACAACCATCACCACCATCCATCTCCCAAAATTTTTCATCATCCCATAGCCACATTTTGGCTATTGGAAATAATGTGGCCAGGCTGGTCTCAAACTCCTGACCGCAGATGATCCACCAGCCTCGGCCTCCCAGAGTGCTGGGATTATAGGTGTGAGTCACCATGTCCAGCCAGTCACTCTAAATATTAATTGTAGTTTCTTTGTTATTTTCTTCTGTTCTCTGTATGTCTCTGTTCCTTCAAGTTTTTTTATTTTTCTATTTGTTTTCATTCAAGATTTTTATTGAATATCTGGTGGTTCTTGTTTTTTGTTTCATGTGTAAGGGTATAGCCTTAAAAATATGTATTGGAAGCTCTGTGGGGAGAAGGAAGAAGGTGAGTGGATATAAACGTAGGGCTGATCAGGCCTTTTTACTGAGGTACTCTACATGCCAATATTTTGAAGAATTTTCTCTGGAGCCACTGTTTTTCACCATTTAAGATTTCTCCCATGTCCTATCTGGTGGAGAATGGGGAATAGGAGACAGCAGGAGTTGGGGGAAACAGGCTTTTTAGGAGCAGGATGGGGACATGGGGACTAAGGGTTCCACTTTTACTGAATCCATTTGTTTTCAATCTTGACACCTCCAAGGACTGGGCCTCTTAGGAGTTCTGTGACACACAATGACTTGCTCCTAGTTGATACTGCCCCTTGAAAGATATTTAGGTTTTAACTTCATCCACTTTGCTAAGTCATTAACTGCTCTTCCATTTGCTTTTTGTCTTCCAAAAATGTGTTGAAATATTTTATCCATTGTTGTCTCCTCTCTTATTCTCTGTCATTGTTGGTTAATATCTTTTTTTTATTGCTTTACTGACATTTTGATGGGGTTTTGGGACGGACAGGAAATGAATTGATGATACACCATATTTAACTCATTAGATTAAATAGCATTTTATCATTCATAAATGATTAACATTTCCTCTACTACTTGACAGGAAAAAATTCTGCTCAGGACAATAAATAAAACTAATATGAAATGAAAATTCTAGATTACAATCACTTTTTAGTAATAAAAGGTAAAGGAGTTTCAACAAAGACATAGGTAGGGTCATATACTGTAGCATTCTGGTGATAATTGTGTTTCTGGGTTCTCCGAATAAAAGTAGAAAACAAGTGATGTAGGAGCAATATAGACCTATTGATTTTTTAAAATTATATAATTCATAAATACAAGTAACATATAAGAGAACCACTTATTTAGTTACTGTTATAATTTAATGGAGCTTGCTTAATCTCTTATTACTTTTCTTTTAGCCATTTCCTTCTCTTTGGGGTCTTCATTAGTGGATGGTTACAGGAGGGGGCAAACGTCCGGTAGGCTATTCTACGGCTTGTTATTGGCTACGAGACTGGAGTCACTAGCTTACTGAAGATTTTCAGGCAATCTGTAGGCTTAAATTATTGGTGCTGTACCTATTACTATTGATTACTTTGTGGTAAAAATGCAGGACACTTACTGGAATACTATTTTGAGTTCTGAGTTTAATATTTAAGGTGGATAGAGAAGACAAACAGGAGCACCTACTTAAAAACTGAAACACTGGACCTATGAAGAAAAGCTAAAAGGAGTTTTTTGTTTTGTTTTGTTTTGCTTGGAAAAATAAAGATTAAGTGGAGATTCAGTTCCATCCAGAGATGTTACGTGTTAATGTTTTCCAGGGCTGCATTCTTGGCTTTTTCTCCCACAAGTAGCAGACAGTACCCAGCAACCTGCTTGGTCACCTTTCCACAGCCCCACCATTTCCCATCAAATCTTGACCCACGAAAGCTAAGGGATTCAGGTACCTTGCTCTGCAGTCTAGACTTCTATCTAAAGTCCAGCCCTGGTTTTCCAGCTGCTCTCTGATTACTTCTACTTCAATGTTCTGCAGTCAACTCAAGTTCAATGTAACTCAAAACTGAGGTCATTATGGTCTCCCTAGCATTATGCATCCAAACTGTGCTCTCTCCTCAGAGTTCTTTTCTTTGATAATGGCAGCACCAATTTACCTTGTCACCCAAGCTTAAACCTTAGAATCAGCTTTTCTTTCTTCTTTTCCATTAGTCCCTCCATCCTATCAGTCATCAGATTCTATGAATTCACCTTCTGACATGTATTTTAAATTTATCTTTTCCTCCCTATTTCCTATGATATTAGTTTAGGCTCTTATCAACTTTTGCCAGAATTAAAAGCAGCAGTTATGTTTCACTTAAACCACAGTTGTTATAATAAAGCTATAAATAAAGGCAATGGTTACCTGAACTATGATAATTGCATTTTCAGTATTTGGTTTTCTTACTCTAGCACCCAAAATCCATCCTCTGTCACTATTGTTTTGTAAATTACCAGTCAGGTCATCCCACCACACTGCTTCAAAAGATCTTTAATAACTCTGGGAGACAAATGCTGCTACTCTTCAGCATGGCACTTGAGACCTTCAGTGTTCTGTACTTAGCTTATTTTTCTGGTTTTATCTTCAATCACTTCGACCTTTCTAGCTATAGCAGATGTCTCTGTGTCTTGAATCTTTGCCGAAGTTTCATTTCACCCTGCCTCTGTAGATGTTATTCCCTTTTCTTTAAATGCCTATCTTTTTCTATCTTAAAAGATCAAGTGTCAACTTTTATGAGGCCTTATCCCAAATCTTGCTGGAATATGTCTCTCTCTCTCTTTTCCCCCACATGCAAAGGTATGAAGTAGTCCTCCTTATCTTGGGGGATACATTTCAAGACCCCTAGATCCCTGAAATGGTGGCTAGTACTGAACCCTACATATATACTCTGTTTTTTCTTATACATACATATCTATGACAAACTTTCACCTTTTCATTGATTTTATTTTAGAGACAGGGTCTTGCTCTGTCGCCCAGGCTGGAGTGCAGTGGTGTGATCAGGGCTCACTGACGCCTCGACCCCTCTAGGCTCAAGCCATCCTCCCATCTTAGCCTCCCGAGTAGCTGCGACTCCATCGCAGCTATGCAATGCATAACTCCATCACACCCAGCTAATTTTTGTATTTTTTGTAGAAACCAGATTTGCCATGTTGCCCAAGCTGGTCCTGAATTCCTGACCTCAAGTGATTTGCCCACCTCCACCTCTCAAAGTGTGGAATTACAGCTACAAGCCACCACAGCCGGCTCACCTTTTCATGTAAAGGAAGCACTTTATGACTTCTCTTTGGCATATCCAGATTGCCAGCGTCCCTACCCTCACACTTTGGGGCCATTATTACGTAAAATAATGGTTACGTGAATGCAGCACTGTGATACCATGACAGCCAATCTGATCCCAGATATGGCTGCTAAGTGACTCTCTATCACGAGGGGAGGGCAGGGAGCATAGATAGTGTGATCGCTGGACAAAGGGATGATTCACCTCCCTTGAGGGACTGAAGGGGACTGCTTGAGATTTCATCATGCTACTCAGAACAGCACACACTTTAAAACTTATGAATTGTTTATTTCTGGAGTTTTCATTTTAATATTTTTGAACTGCAGCTGGCTGAGGGTAACTAAGACTATGGAAAGTGAAAGCATGGATTCAGTGGAACTACTGTGTGTGTACAGATATATATACACACACGCACATATACACACATATATGTATATATAGATACATAAATCTATATCATATACATATATGTATATACATGTATACATTCTTATGTAAACGACTATACATTCTTTGACATTAGGAAATGTGTTTTATCTATTATTTATCACCAGAGCCTAGATGGTCAGTAGGTTTTAGGTGAATCAATGAATGATATTTAAAGACAGTGACCACTTGGTTTCTATCTATCTACATTGAAGATGAAATAACAGAACTTACACTTCAACCTTTAGGTATTAAAAATAATAAGTTATATATTAGAATGAGTTGTTAAATTTTGCAGACTCTTGTCTGCATTCTTCATATGAGGACACATTTTTATTTGTCTAAGACAGCATAGGATGTCTTCTGCTTGGTTTTGTACTGCTAGATCAAAATTAACTTTCTTGGATCTGAAATAATTTTTTTGCTAGATTAAAATAAATTTCTCCAGGGAAACAATGCATATTCAAATAGCCTAATTTCTAATAATGCAGAGGACTGAAAACAGTTAAAGGAGAAAGATTTGGTTCAATTTTAATTATGACTTTCACTTGCTTATTATGTGATTTCTTTTTAGGACTTAACATTTTTATTTTAGGTCCAACACTAACTGTCAATGCTTAACTAGCATGACTGAAGAAGTTGATCCTATATTTATATTTCTATTCTTATTACAGAACGGATTTAATATAGGTTAAGATGTTGAATAGAACCATGAACTGTATTTCACAAAAGGGTGCATTTCACACAATGGTACATTTCATAAAATCTAACATCCCAGCAAAATGACAGGGACAACAACTTAGCATGCTGTTAATTTTTCACTTAACGGTGCCAAAATGATATTTCAGTCTTTTTTACATAGAAAGGTCAAATGTCATTCAGTGGCACTCCTGAACACGGGCAAGTCATTTTCAGAGGTGAAAAAGCTGTGGTTGACTGCTCTTGAAATAGGTTTCTCTACAATCCACCTCTCATCTGGAGTTCACATCCTGCTACATGTAGGCAAGAGTATACCCATCCTGCGCCTTTTAACTCTTTTGAGGGGCATACATAATGCAAGTACAATTAACTTGTTCTACAAATACCAGCTTAGGTGTCAATTTAGCATTCTGCAAATAATACTACAGAAATGGAATGGGTGATTTCTCCAACTAATAGGTCTCTTACTGAAAATATGCAAGCACATTTGTGTCTGTTTGGCTTAGTGCTGTATTCTTCAAAGTCTTGAGCAGGGCCTGGTGCAGACTGTATACCCAACAAATATTTATCTTATGAAAAAGTATAAAGCGAAAGCACAAAAGGGATGGTTCAGCAAGAGAAGAAAGATGAGAGGTGGATTACAGACATACCAGTTTCAAGAGCAGTCAACCACAGATTTTCACCTACTGAAAATGACTGGCCTGTGTTGAAGAGCACCACTGAATTACATTCAATCTTTCTATTTAAAAGAGACTGAAACATCATTTTGGTACTCTTAAGAATTTCTTTTTAACTATTTAAATTTTTTATTTGTATAAATTTATGGGTACAAGTATAATTTTGTTGCATGTATTGATTGCATAGTGGTCACCCTTTCAGTGTATCTATCACCTAATAATGTGCATTGTACCAAGAAGGAATTTCTCATCATCCCCTCTCCTTCCCCTGTCTTCTGAGTCTCCACTATCGTTCCAAACTCTATGTCCATATGTACACATTATTTAGCTCTTGCTTATAAGTGAGACCCTGATAATGGAAGGGAGATTGGTCAAGCTGACCTCCCAAAGTTCTCCCAACCCTGAGATTCTATGATTCTACCAGGCTGGCTCTCTTGTAGTGTTCTCAGAGAGAACAGCTACTAACCAGTGGTATCTGAAAACTTTAATCTTCTACTTCTGAAAAGGTATTTTCTTTTCTTCTCTTTTTTTTTTTTTTTTTTTTTTGAGATGGAGTTTTGCTCTTGTCACCTAGGCTGGAGTGCAACGGCACGATCTTGGCTCACTGCAACCTCTGCCTCCCAGGTTCAAGCAATTCTCCTGCCTAAGCCTCCCAAGTAGCTGGGGTTACAGGCGTGCACCACCATGCCCTGCTAATTTGGTATTTTTAGTAGAGATGGGGTTTCACCATGTTGGCCAGGCTGGTCTCAAACTCCTGACCTCAAGAGATCTACCCACCTTAGCCACCCAAAGTGCTGGGATTATAGGCATGAGTCACCATGCCCGGCCGATAAGCTATTTTCAAATATAAATCATTGAACAATTATTTTAAAACTATTATTAATACCTAGAATGTGCATTTTTCCTTTAACTGGTTCAAATGTTCACCAGAATTCTGTTAGTGAGAGTGATATTCACATCTAGTTACAATAACGTATCACTAGCTTTACTTTTAATTGTGGTAGAGCAGCAACAGCCTCCTTTCTTTTTGCTTTATTGATCATTCTATGAACGCTGGGCAAACTCTTTACTCATCTATCTATCAAATACTTATTTTTTTAGAAGTCACTGAGATTAATAAAATTTATTTTTACTCTGCACCAGATAGTGCTTGTATTATTGCATCAATATTAACTGTTATTTCCTATTAAAATTGTAAATCTACTATTTACAATTATTCTTTTGTGAAACTTTGAGTAAAGATATTGCCTTGAGACTATTTTAGTAGTAGTAGGTACAGGGATATATGAATGTAGAACTATCATATAAACAACTTACAAATAACGTAAGTCTTATTTATATTAGACCTATATAAAAGCCCTGTGAAACTTATCACTAAGGATTATCAGAACACTCATAGTGGGAAAAGCATAAGGGGAAGATTGAACTGCTGATAGCTAAACTGTGACAACAGAAAAGGTCGTATCATAAAATATTGTTAGTATATTTTTGTATGTGTACGCAATTGGTTGAAAATCAGGCAAATTTTTGATAATTTTTGATAAATATTTGACAAAGACTTCAAATATGTCTCTTGTAGTCATCACTGTAGAAATTTGTTTTGTTTAAATTCATTTGGCTTTAACCTCCCGCCCCAAAATTCTACATCAATACATCTCTCTTCCTATTCTTCCCAACCCCTCCAAAAAATAAAACCAAGCTCAAAGCAAGTCACAAACGTTTTGTACAAATAAAGCCAGTTCTCTGTGGAATTGATGTGATAGGTCTTGAATATCTTGTTGATAATTAACCCAATCAAGTAACATTGCCAGGAAATCTTTATTCTTTTCCTTTTTTAAAGGTTCACAGACTTTATTTCTTAGAGCAGTTTTAGGTTTACAGAAAAAGTGAACAGGAAGTGCAGAGTTCCATACACTCCCACTGCTGCCCCCTAACCAGTTTCCTCTATTATTAACATATTGCATTGAAGTGGTACATGTATTACAGTTGATGAACTGATATTGACATATCATTAACTAAAGTCAATAGTCTACATTAGGGTTCACTCTTTCTGTTGTATAGTCCTATGGGTTTTGTCAAATGCATAATGTTATGTATCCACCAATACAGGATAATACAGAACAGTTTCACTGCCCCCAAAATCTTCTGTGTTCCACCTATTTAACCCTCCCTCCAACTCCTACTTTTCTTCTTTAATACCCAAATTAAGCCACAGTAATATAAATTAGTTGGAGCTAAGAATTTGCTTAAATAACCAGTGATTCCCCATGGCAATCAAAATTTCTTAATTATTAATCTGGACTAGCACTGTCCAAAAGAAATATAATGTGAGCCAGTATGTATTTAAAATACTCTAGAAGCTGCTTTAAAAAGAACAAGTAAAATTAATTTAATATTATACTTATCCCAATATATCCAAAATATCAATTTCAACATTAAGTCAATATGAAAGCTGAGATATTTTACATTTGGGGGGTACTAATTCTTGAAATCCAGTGCGCATTTGACACAGCACATCTAATTTCAGCCTAGCTACATACATTCTGAGTGTTCAATCAGTAGCCACAAGTAGCCAGTGACTAAGTAGCCAATACCTGTCAGGTACAGCACAGATTTAGACTTTGAGCAACTTGAAAGCGGGTTATCCTTTTCTCTGCAGGGCCTCTAGAGTAGGCATGCAGTGAATATTTTTGAAAGGTAAATCAGAAAGATCCTGATTCTTACATGTTCTGCAATTACTTTCTTTAAACTCTCCAGCCTCAGAAAAAGTGGAATGGGGATCATGCTTATTCCTGCGTATCAAACCAATGAGTATGGGGCTTCCTGACTCCCAGAAGGCCTGAATCATCCGAAATGTTGACTCATGAACCTAAGGTGACTGAAATGTAACGTGAACCAAATTAGCTTTCCAAGGCATCTTTGTATTTCCACTTTCCGGTCTCCCGCCGCCTCTCTGTTTGGGTGACTCACTCTCCTATCATGTAAGAGTCCAGCATCAGGCAGGGCCCCAGACTCGCTTTGGAAGAAGAGCAGACTTTCAAATGGTCGGCCCCAGATCCCCAGTTAATTCAGCACAGCTGTTTTGCCTACCAATTCCAGGGGCTGCGGTTTAGACTGAGTGAGTCTGTCAAAAAAACAAGTTTTTTCTTATTTGAGGGTGGTAGTAGTAGTGATGTGGTTTGGCACATTAAGTGAAAAAATAATATTTTATTTCTAAAATCTTTAAAAATCCTTAGGGCCCACTTCACAGTCCCGTTAATACCTTTCTCCAGTCGGGTTTCTTCCTTTCCCGGGAGGAAAGTTTCCACTCCCAGTCCCCCAGGATAACGCCCTTCCGGTGGCGCGCCAGGAACCGCGCCGACCCCTCCCAGCCAGCAGCCCGCCCCCTTTCCCAGTGCTCTACGACAGACGGACCCCCAGCTGCCGGCAAGGCCAAGACCCCACCCCAACTCACAGTTACTCAAAGTGGGGGTGGAGCTCCCAGTCCCAGCACCGCCCATTGAACGCAATCCCCGCCGGTAAGAGAGAGGAAGTGCCGTAATCCCCACCCACTTTCATCTCCTTCCCTCTCCATTGGCCTGGCTGGACGCCTATCTTCTCTATCCTGTAGCCGATTGGCTCTCTCCCTCCCGCGCCAGTCCCTGCCCTCCCCCGGGTAGGGTGAGTCACGCCAAACTGGGCGGAGAGTCCGCTGGCCTCTCTCCTAGCTCGTCTGGGCGGCGGCGGCGGCAACTGGGGACAGGGCGGGTGGCGCATCACCGGCGCGGAGGCAGGAGGAGCAGTCTCATTGTTCCGGGAGCCGTCACCACAGTAGGTGCCTCGGCTCGCTCG
>NW_012105564.1:1603878-1617796 GCF_000951045.1 Mandrillus leucophaeus
TTCGAAGTAAGGAAGGAAAGGCCTTGGCACCCAGACCAAAGGAGGTGCTTTTGTTTACTCGTCTGGGTTGCTCCTTTGGAAAAGGTGCAGTTGTGCTGCGGGTCTGTTGGCCTGCATTCGGCCCTGGGCGCCCTTCTCACCTCCTGCCTGGCGTGGGTGGCCCCTTTGCGCTTCCCTTCCCCCTCCTGTGCTTGTGGGGAGCTGGCCGAGTGGAAAACGTCCACATTGACCCAACCGCAGTGAAGGGAGAGCGCCTCCAGTGGTGTGGTGCGTGGAGAAACGGGAAGGAGAGAGTTCTGGTAAAGTCCTGCCACCGCCCAGCTCACCGGGGTGTGATGTGGACTGCTCCCCACGAGCTAAACCGAGCTAGGGAGAGAGGATCTGGGCATTGTGTTCCGAGGGGGCGTAGTTCTGCCAGGGTTTCAGCTGCAGGGTCGGAGGAATTGATGTTAGTGTGGACTTGGCCCAGCCTCTTAGTGCATCATAATTGAATCTTAAAGAAAAAAATAAAAGGCAAAATGGTTGACATTCCTAAAGAAGGGAAAACCTGTGGATTCCTTGCCAGGAATTGGCTAATTGAATTCGTGGCAGATTTACCATGAGACATAGAGAAGTGTTTTGAGACAGACATTTTCATATATATTGCTTAGAAATACAGTTTTTCAAAAGTGATATGTTTTAGGTTACAGAATCAAAATACAGTCACGTGCCGCATAACGACCTTTAGGTCAAGGACAGACGCATATGCAACCGTGGCCCCGAAAGGTTATAATGGAGCTGAAAAATTCCTGCCGACTAGCGACGTCTTGATCCTGACCCTGTGTAGGCCTAGGGTAATGTGTTTGTATCTTAAGTTTGTAACAAACGTTTTTAAAAAAAAAAAGTAGAAAAAAGCTTATAGAATAAGGATATAAAATTTTTTTCTATAGCTATAAAAGGTGTGTTTGTTTTAAGTTAAACATTATTACAAAAGAGCCAAAAAGTTTATAAAATAGAAAAGTTACAGTAAGCTAAGGTTAATTTATTGTTGAAGAAATATATCTAAAGATAAATTTAGTGTAGCTTAACTGTAGAGTGTAAGTTGTACAGTAGTGCATGGTAGTGTCCTAGGCCTTCACATTCACTTGCTACTAACATCCAGAGCAGCTTCTAGGCTTGCAAGCTCTATTCATGGCCAATGCCCTGTACACGTGTGCCATCTTTTAATCCTTTGTACAGTGTATTTTAGGTATGTTTAGATAAGCACTACACAAATACCATTGTGTTACAGTTGCCTACAGTAACATTCTGTATAGGTTAGCCTAGGAGCAATTGATTATACCATATAGCCTAGGTGTATAGTAGGCTCTACCATCTAGGTTTGTGTAAGTACACTGATGTTTGCACAACGACAGAATTGCCTAACAATACATTTCTCAGATCCTGTTCCCACTGTTCAGTGAGGCATGATTGTATGTATGGTCTGTAAAATAGTTTTCTAGTTCTTTCTTTCACCTAAGTCCCTGATTGTATATTATTATTAGGCACATTGTTTTATTGCCGTTTTCATCTTGGGAAATTATTTTGGAAGGGAAAAAAAATCACGTTTGTTAGAGATTGAGAATGCATAATAAATTAGATGCATTCATAAGTATTTGCTACTTCGGGGACGGAAAGCGTGTCCCACTAGCAGTAGGACCTTTAGGTATAAAAGGTCAAGAATCAAGTAGTGTAAACTGCCTGCTTGGAAATCTTCATAGCCTTGTAGGATGTTAGAGGTGGTTCATTTCTTAAAAGAAAATCAGTCTGATTTTTTTTTTCTTAATTCACTTCTCCACGATGGGGAAAAATAAGCCAATTGTAATGCTTGTGAATAATATTTTGATGTTGATATACTCCTCACCCCCATACTACTCAAAACACTAATTGCCATGTTAAAGGTCTTAGAAGATGAGGAGTAACAATCTTTTTCTTTATGAAAAAGACATACTTGAGGGAAACTGAGGCAAGAGAGAAAAATATAAAATAAGTTTTTAAACAGAATTTTTTTTTTTTTTTTTTTTTGAGATAGTCTCCCTCTTGTTGCCCAGGCTAGAGTGCAGTGACACAATCTCGGCTCACTGCAACCTCCGCCTCCCAGAGTCAAGTGATTCTCCTGCCTCAGCCTCCCGAGTAGCTGGGATTACAGATGCCTGCCACCATGCCCAGCTAATTTTTGTATTTTTAGTAGAGATGGGATTTCAGCATGTTGGCCAGGCTGGTCTTGAACTCCTGACCTCCAGTGATCCGCCGGCCTCAGCCTCCCAAAGTGTTGGGATTACAGGCGTGAGCCACTGTGCCTGGCCACAGGAAGTTTAATGATTGACAAAAGCATGCTCATCTTGTGTTGGTATGGGAACAAAGAAAAGAGTTCTGTCTTTGAACATTAGGGATTCAGGGGGTGACAGCACTCTCTTGGAATCTTGTGTGTTGGAATGCTGAGGTTAGAAGGCAAAGGGGAAAGAATATTGCCTGTTCAGAGTTCCCTAATTCCATATTGATGATACCTATTGGGAAACTTTAGTTCTATTAGTAAGTGTAAGAGCATTGTGATTATGGTCGTGGATAGTTAACCATTTTCAATATGTCTGGATTTCTTAATGCATTCAAGAGTTTGTTCATTAATTCAACCGATTATTGATTGTCTACCAAGAGACAGGATCTATTCTGAGCTTTGAGGGTATAGCAATAAGCAAGACACATGTTCTCCCCCTTGGGAGAGTACAGATAATAAGCACATAAATAAAGAACCCAGAATAGCCGTGGTATGAGGAAAATAAACAGGATAATGGCATAGAGAATGATGGAGATTTATGGGGGCTTTTTAAGCCCCCATAAACACTAAGAAAGGCTTAGAAGGTTAGATTTGAGCTGCAGAGATAAAAAATTTCCAAGCAACTTCAGGCAAACCCCTGAGGCAGAAATGAGCTCTTTGTGTCGGAGAATCTAGTGTAAGACTAGTGAGAAAAACTAGTGGGAGAGTGGAGAGGTGGCCTCACCCACCCAGATCACTGGGGGTCTCTAACAGGCGATGGTAAAAATGTTTAGCATTAAAAAATATATGTATATGGTTATTAAATAATTATATTGTGATTTTGGAACTAAGATAAGTTTGGAAGATTCAGGGCTACTGAGAGGACTGATGTGAGATAAAGGTGAGAAATGTGCAGAGCAGGGTTAGAAGCATAGACTAGCCTACCTGGAAGAGAGGGTTTCTAGATCACTGACACTTGTCTGTTTAACATTGCTGTTTACATTATTTATGAGTAAGCCCTGATTTTCATCTCTTAATAAGTTGTAATTTTACTGTTTGCTGTTGTCAGTGCATCTCCATCGCAATGCAGTAACTGAAGTGAGACTAAAACCTTTCACTTGAGGGCCATTTTTCATGGAAAAATACTTGGCTTAGTGGTTGGTTAAGTAAGGCTTTGAGGATATGCACAGAAAACTCTGGCTAGAAATTGATTTGAGAGCAGTTGAAACATAATTAAGGGTGACTTCGAGCTGGTCTCTGGACATGTTCTAAACCGAACATTGAGACCAAAAATACGTAGATCTGGATTCTGAAAGATACAGAATGCAAAATTAAGGAATTTGGATTTTATCATTCCACTTTAATCCATGCTCTGCTATCCAGTTGCCCTTGCTTTTGGTAATTTATATTATGAAACCAAAAAGGTTTTTATTAATTGTTGTTTCTAAAGTTGTTATTTTTCACCCCCTCTTGAATTAGAGCTTTAGGCTTTGGGAAGACAGCCATTGAAGGTTATTTGAACTGAGCGAAGGCACCGGGAAAGTGGTGTTAGAAAATTGGTGACAATATTTAAGATAGGTGGGAAGGAAAAACAGATGAATTATTTAGAAAGCTATTACAGTAGTTCTGAGAGAGATGAGTAGGGCCTGAACTAGTTCATTATTTGTTCATTCAGTGAAAATGGAATAGAATAGAAGGGAGGAATATAAGAGTATAAGAAGCATGCTTTCTTTAATTGGCTGTGAATCTGTATAGTTAGGTTACAAAAAGGCTGTATGAAAGACGAATTGATAGGACTTGGAAACCATGAATGTAAAAACAAAGAAAAGAATATTAGTGCTTATTAAATCAGCTTCAGAGACTGCCAAAATTTAATTGCCATGAAAATTTGTGTAAAATTGAATATTGCTCATCAATGTAGATTATGGGTTGGGGCTTAAAAATGACTAGTTTTTAGTATTATAAAGCCATTTATTATATGATCATTTCTATTGGCATAGGAGCATGTATTAGAAATTTTAAGATTTTGTGTGACATATGGTTTAAATATTAGGTATCAGTTCTTAATATAAAGTCCAAGTTCCCAGGAAGTAAGTAGATGCTTCTAAAGACAAGAAAGTCATGCCCGTCCATTCCCCACTTTCATTTTTGTCATTCTGAATAATTTCTGGTTAAGCCATTTCTTATTTTTAAAAGTTGGGAATAAGTAGTATCCTCCCTGTGGATATGGTGAATTATATTTCAGATTGGTTCCTCAGCAACTCAGTGTCAAATTTGTGTTTGTGTTTTTTTTTTTTTTTGTAATTTGCAAACTCTCAAGTCCTTTTTAAAATGAAGTAATGGATATACGTGGAACCACTGATAAATAACTACATGGAATAGTGTTTAGAAAACATGCTATTTTAGTGCTATGTTATTGTAAACTTAAAGGATTTGCCGTATTACAAAAACGTTTCTGAAAAGGAGCATGTTACCTAATGTCCATTAATTGGCTTTGTTTTATGTGTAGTTACTTTCTTTTAAAAAATCTAAAAACCAAAAAATGATGGTCTCACTTTTGTCCAGGTGGGTCTCAAACTTGGGGCCTGAAGCGATCCTCCTGCCTGGGCCTCCCAAATGCTGGGATTACAGGCATGAGCAACCATGCCTGGCAAGTGTTTGTTTGTTTGTTTGTTTGTTTGTTTTTGAGACAGAGTCTTGCTCTCTCGCTCTGGCTGGAGTGCAGTGGCGTGATTATGGCTCACTATAGCCTTGACCTCCTGGGCGTAAGCAGTCCTTCTACTTCAGCCCCCCAAGTAGCTGGGACTACAGGTGCACACCCCCATGCTGGCTATTTTTAAATTTAAAAAAAATTTTTATTTTATTTTTAAAATTTACATTTATTTATATTTTGGAGACAGGATCTTGCTCTTTCACCTAGGCTGTAGTGTAGTGGTGCAGTCTCGGCTCACTGCAGCCTCATTTTTCTGGGCTCAAGTGATCTTGCCACCTCAACCTCCCAAGTAGCTGGGACCATAGGCACGTAATTTTTGTATTTCTTGTGGAGACAGGGTTTCGCCATGTTGCCCAAGCTGGCCTCAAACTCCTGAGCTCAAGCAGTCCTCTCAAAGTGCTGGGTTTACAGGCGTGAGCCACGATGCCCAGCCTAGATTTATTTTTATTTTTATTTTATTTTATTTTACTTTATTTTATTTTATTTTTGAGGTGGAATCTTGCTCTGTAGCCCAGGCTGGAGTGCAGTGGCACAATCTCGGCTCACTGCAACCTCCACCTCCTAGGTTCAAGCAGTTCTGCTGCAGCCTCCCAAGTAGCTGGGACCACAGGCATGTGCCACCACGCCTGGCTAATTTTTGTGTTCTTAGTAGAGACGGGGTTTCACCATGTTGGCCAGGCTGATCTTGAACTCCTGACCTCAGGTGACCCACCTCCCTCGGCCTCCCAAAGTGCTGGGATTACAGGTGTGAGCCACTGCTCCCAGTTTTATTTTTATTTTTTTATAGATGGGGTCTTACTATGTTGGCCAGGTTGGTCTTGAACTCCTGGGCTCAAGCAATTCTCCCGCCTCGACCCCTGAAAGTGTTGAGATTACAGGTGTGAGCCACTGTGCCCTGCCAGTTACTTTCATAATATACCTTCAAGCAACTTATTTGAATAACTGCTGATTCAAAGCCTCATTTTAATGGTTCCTTTTTAAAGTACTTTGCTAGCCCAGGATAAAAGTATCAACTGAATGGCTATTTCTTGGTTCTTCCCTGGAACCCCTAAATAAGTAGAAGTAAATGTTGCAGATATACTATACTTATGGTACATTCTTTGAGACTTTTTGTTCTTGTTTCTAAAGGGATCAGGGTCTTCTGAGGATGACAGCACTAGGGATGGGAACTGTAATGGTAAAACTACAGTTAGTAGTGTTTGAATGAATGTGACCTTTGTGGATAGCTAGTGCAGTACATAGGTATGCAAAATGATGAGACCCAGCTTTACTGATGCTAAGATTTTCTCAGACTAATGCCATCATCATCCTTTTTAACCCCAAAGGAGGAGTTGATAATTTCATATTTAAGCTATTGATTTTTATGTTTCTTGGAATGATCATTGATATTTAAGTTGCTTTCATCATGTGTTTCCATAACATTCTGTTCTTATCTCTTCATAGTAGATATCATTCTATAAAAGGTAATGGTATGGTAACTGATTTTTGTTCTCCACCAGATGGTGTACTGCTTGAGGAAAGGTGCTGTTACCTTTTTCCTTGAGGAAAAGGACTGTATGCATTGTATCTGCATTGCAGTGCCTTAGATGTGATAGGCACTCAGTTTGCTGAATGAGTAAGATGCTGATCTTCATATTCTGTATAGTTCTAGAATTACTATAGTATTTTCTCACGATAAAAATCCCAAATCTTATGAAAGCATTTATTTATTTATATATACAAGTTAAAAATTCCAAATAGTACTACAAGAATATACAGAAAAGTAACTCTTTCTAGCGGTTACCCAGATTTCCACAAATTGTCTTCTGTAGATCCACCCTCTGTTAGTAGTTTCTTGAGTATCTGTTTAGAGACAATCTGTGGAAAAATATTTATACATGTATATCTTTTTCACTTTATTTTCCACAAAAACAGATGCAGAGGACTCTGGGGATGTACCGTATTTTATTTAATCAGTCCCTTATCGATGATTATTTAGGTTGATACTTAATTTTTTCTCTTACAAATAATATTTCTGGGAACACCCTTGTATACACTTCTTTGGGAATACATGCCATTATATATGTTGTAGCATAAATCTGTGCAAGTAGAATTACTGGTTCAAAGGATATTTGCATTTAAAATGTTGGTAGCTAATGCAAGTGTCATTCAAAGAATTGTTCCAACATTTATTCCCACTAACCTGTTAAGGTACCTTTTCCCTTATATCTTTATGAACACAACATATTAGTGAACTAATACATTGTTTAGCAAATTGTTCTTTTAATTTACATTTGAGTCATTTTTCATAGACTTAGGTGTCAGTTTTTTTCTAATCACAGCTTTTGCCTATTCTTTTGGGTTTTTGGTCTCATATGTGTAGATTCACTTAATCTGCATTGTAAGGTAACTAGCCTTTTGTCATATGTCTTGAAAACTTTATTGATTTGTTATTTGTATTTTGACCATATGGTATATTTTTCTGTTTAGACATTTTTACGTAGTCAGATTTATCATTTTCTTTTATGACTTTGAGTCATAAAAGTCAAAAAAGTAATTGAGTTTTATGTAATTCTTAGAAAATCCTTCTTGAGGACCATAAAAATTTTCCCCCATGTTTACTCCTAATGAGTACTTTTATACGTTTTATGATTTCATTTTAACATTTAATTATTTGATTTATTTGCAGTTTGTTCTAGAAAGTGAAGTAGTGAAATAATTTTATATTTCAAGATTATTTCCCATTTGTTCCAATACCTTTTGTTTTGAATTATCCTTCTTAACCACTTTGAAGTACCATTTTTGTCATATTCTTGTAGTATGGGTGAAATATTTCCTCTGCTTTTCCATTTATCTGTCAGATCACACAGAAGTATCAGATTGTTGTGCTATAATTTTTAAATACTAGCTAGATGGCTTTTCCAGAAATATTTTTCTTGGCTATCTTATGTGTGTATAATTTTCTACCTCATCTTAAAATTTTTTTATCTTGTCCCCTCTCCCTCTGTTGGAGTTTTAGTAGGTTGCATTACATTTATGGATTAATTTTGGGGAGAATCGAAATACTTTTGGTGTTAATATTGTGTATTTTTCCATAAACACATGGTTTTTATTAACATGTATTTAAAAAAATTAGCATATAATTAGGTGAACTGGAGACTTTTAAAAATAAATATTCTAGCCTCCTTGAAACATATTGAATTATACAGGTATTTGGCTCTCTCTTTTCAGTTGATAATTGACTGAGAAAGAAAGCTAAGTCTTCCTGCTTTTTCATTTCAAAAAAAAATTGTGTTGAGAATGAAAAAAATATTCTCTGTATTCCTGTAGTAGGAGCTATAGCTGCCAAATACTGGATTTTTTTAAAAAAGCAGTCTCTTTACATAGGTGGCCCTCTACTTTTTAAAAATAATTATTTCTTTAATAGCTTGTTCTTTTCATTGATGGAATTGTTACCACAGATACAGAAAGTTTATAAAGTTTTGTTGTTCAAGAGTTTGGAGTTGCTGCATATATTGGTGGTCTCTTAGAAGTTCAGTATTAAGAAAAAAATTAATGTGTTCCTTTTTTTTTTTTTTTTTTTTTAAACTAGGCCTAGTGCTGAGTAAGAGGACAAGAAAGATGGATAGAGGTTGTACTTATGAGAGGTACAGGTAGCAGATTAAGGAAAAAATACAAGCCCCTAGTTATAAAGAATTTTCTGCTCTTAAAACCAGAGGAGTTTTGTGATTGGCCTTACGGGACATATTTACAGATCTCTGAACTGTTTTTGTGGAAAGAGAGAAGCTTGCTTAAGGATTCCAGGTCTGCCTACATGTTCTTTCTCCCCAATTTTGTAGGTTGGTTTGTAAACTCGCCTGATTGGAAGGTGCCATTATTAAGTTCATTTATCTCAGTGCCCTGGCAACCCTAGATGGAGGTGACCTATGACCTAAAAGCATGACAGCTTTTTTTGTTTCTAAGCTACTAGAGGTTTTGATCTCAGAAAATAAGGGAATTTACTTTTATTTATTGTTTTCTTTTCTGAAGAGGTTACCAAAGATGCTTGTATCTATGGTATAAATCCCTTTCATAAATATTGTCTTTACAACTTCTCAGTCTCAGTTCATCAACATCATTGTTAAATTATGGAAAGTTTTATTTTACCAAATTCTGATATTTTAATTTTGTATAAAAACCAAATTTTATATAAAATAACTTGATAAAAACTTTGTTAGATGCTTTTGCTTGCATAGGTGAATTATTGGAAATC
This sequence comes from Mandrillus leucophaeus, assembly GCF_000951045.1. Taxonomy (NCBI): domain Eukaryota; kingdom Metazoa; phylum Chordata; class Mammalia; order Primates; family Cercopithecidae; genus Mandrillus; species Mandrillus leucophaeus. Next base: position 1,613,095 of record NW_012105564.1, read on the forward strand.
AGAATATAGAAGATCAAGTAAGTATTTCATTATATTTTATAGGCCATCTGTACTACACACAGATCGGCCATAAGGATTAGGGCTATAAGACATCACTTTTGAACAAGGACTGAGAAACTGCCACCTACAGCATACCTTCTCATTTACCCTCTTATCAACCAAACTCACTCTTGTTCCCTTATTAAAATTTTGTTAATGAAACATGTTGTGGGGCTATGGTTAAGTTTAACATTGATAGAATCAAACGTATATATTTTAATGGACTACTAAAAGAGTTGAGGGTAAAACTGTGTTTAAAATGGCTTCAATACAATAGAATTAGTATCAAGCATCCAGCTAATGTTCACATTTCCATTTATTTATTTAGAGATGGAGTTTCGCTCGTCACCCAGGTTGGAGTGCAGTGGTGTAATTTTAGCTTACTGCAACCTTCACCTCCTGGGTTTAAGTGATTCTCCTGCCTCAGTCTCTGAGTAGCTGTGATTGTAGGCACCCAAAACTACACCTGGCTAATTTTTGTATTTTTAGTAGAGAACGGGTTTTCACCATATTGGGCAGGCTGGTCTCGAACTCCTGACCTCAGGTAATTCACCTGCCTCGTTCCCCCAAAGTGCTGGTGTGAGCTTTACTGAATGTCATAAATGGTCTTTTTTTTTTTTTTAAACAGTTAGAATCAGAATTCAAGTAAGGTCCACATGTTACAGTAGATCAATTTGATTTATTAGTCTTTTAATCTGTCAACAGGTTCTCCCTTGCTTGTGGTCTCTCTCTCTCTCTGTCTCTGCAGTTTATTTGTTGAAGAATGCCCATACACTTTTTTCATTTTAATGTTTTTATTAAGATATAATTTACCTGCAGTAAAATGCACAGATCTTAAGTTTTAACAGTTTCATATTTTGACAAATGCATACATTTATTTAATCCACATCCCTGACAAGATATACAACTTTTCTATCATCCTAGAAAGATCTCTTGGGTCCTTAGCAGTCAGTCCTTCAATTCTTTGCTCTGGTTCCTACCTCCTACACCAATCCCAAACAACTACTGTTTTGATTTCTTTCATCATAGATTAGTTTTACGTACTTTAAAGCATCAATCTGTATGTATGGAATCATACATTTTGTGCTTGGCTACTTGCATTCAGCATGATGCTTTTAAGACTTACTAATGATGCTGCAGGTATCTCTAATTTGTTCCTTTTTACTGCTGAGTGGTATTCCATACTAAGAATATAGCACAGTTTAATTATTTATTCACTTGTTGGGCGTTTGGATTATATTTTTTGGTTACCATGAACAAAAGAATGCTGTGAACGTTCTTACATAGACATTTTTGTATGCATATATTTTCATTTCTCTTAGGTAAATACTTGAGAGTAGAATTGCTGAGTCATGGGGTAACTATGTATTTAACTTTGTAAGAAGTTGCTTAACTGTTCTCCCAACCACTTCAACCAGCAATGTGTGAGAATTCTAGTGGCTCTACATTTGCACCAACATTTGATATTGTCAGTTTTTTGATTTCTAACCATTTTAGTGGTTATGTAGTGGTTCCTCATTGTGATCTTAATTTAGATTTCCCTAGTGACTAAAGAATTAGAGGACTTTTACATGTCCTTTATGTGTATGTTTTCTTTGGTGAAGTGTCTGTTCAAGTAATTTGCCCATTCTTAAATTGGGTTGTATGCCTTTTTTCCTACGTATTTGTAAGAGTTATCTCTATATATTATGGATACAAATCTTTGGTCTGATACATGTGTTGTGAATATATTCTGCTAGTCTATAGCTTGCCCATTAATTTTATTGATCATTTCTTTTGATGAGTATAAGTTTTTAATTTTGAGAAGTCATAATTACTTTTTCTTTCATGGTTAGTGCTTTCTTTGTGATGTCTAAGACATTTTTGCCTACTTCCAAGATTGTGAAGACACTTTGTTTTCTTCTAGAAGCTTGATAGTTTTAGCTTTTGTTTGTCTTTATCCATTTTGAGGTACTTTTTGTCTATGGTATGAGTTACCGTAGATCCAGATTTGTTTTTTTTCCATGCATATAATATCCAGTTTTCCCAGCGGAGTTTTTTGAAAATATTTTTCTTTTTCTATTGAATTGCTTTGATGCCTTTGGGAAAAAAAAATTTACCATTTGAAGTGTGTCTATTTATATACATCTATTTTGTGTTATTGATTTTTTTATCCTTATGCCAATACTTCATTATTGTAGCTTTATAGCAAGTCATAAATTAAGTAGTGTGACTGCAAGTTTGATCTTTTTTCAAAATTGTTTTGTGTTTTCTAGGTATCTAGTATTTCTGCATAAATTTCAGAATCAGCTTGTTCATTTCTATAAAATTCCTGTTAAAAATTTGATTGGGATTGCATTGAATCTTTAACTTAGTAGGGGGGAATAAGTGACATCTTAGGATTTGAGATTTTACACTACTTCAAAGGTAACAAGTTAGCTTGTCATATAGTTTCATGGATGCTGGCAGAGGATATAAGATGCCTGGGTCAGAGGCAGAGGACCTTTATTACTCACAGCAATGACAGTAGCCAGAATATTAGCATTTTCTTGTGCTAGTTCCCTCAGCCCCATTTCACATGGAGCAACACTGAGATGGCTGAGTGAGATCTGCACCTGTAGCAGGTTGTATTATAGGACAGAAATCTTAAGCTTAGGGAAACAAATCTTTTGTGTCACACAATAAACATGGCTGCTTGTTGCTGAAGAAGAAGAAACTAGCTCTGCTTTCCGAGGCTGGTCACAATACAAACATTTTTAAAAGATAGGAACATAGGGAAGATGTGTAAAAACACAATATACTCATAGAGAACTGCTTCCTGACACTCAACAATATTAACATCTTTCAACCCATGACTGTGCTATCTCTGTTGTTTAGATCATCTGTAATTTCTCAGCAGTGTTTTTCAGTATAGCAATTTTGTGCATCTCTTGTTAAATTTATGCCTAAATATTTTATGTTTTTTTGTTATAGTAAATGATATTTAGAAAATATTTTCATTTTCCTTTTGTTGCTACTATATGGAAATAGAGTTAAGTTTTGTATACTGTCTTTGCATCTATCCTTTATCCTTGTAAATTCACTACCGGGTTTGGTAGGGTTATTTTATGTTGAATCCTTAGGATTTTCCAACTACACAGTCCTGTTGTCTATAAGTTAAGATAGTTTTACTTTTCTCTTCAGATCTTTATGAGAAGCCTGGTAGATTGCTTGTTTTATGCAGAATCTTGAGCGAATGCATTAGTCTTTCATCTTTAAGTATGATGTTAGCTGCATATTTTTTCCTAGGTATCTTGACTCTTAGGTTGAGAAAGCTTCCTTCTATTTCTAGTTTGCTGATAATTTTTATGATAACAGGTGTTGAAGTTTGTCAGATAAGTTTTTGACATTTGTTGAGATGATCATATGGTTTTTCTTTTTTGGGCTGTTGTTACTATAGTGAATTTCATTATTTGATTTTATAAAATTTTTTTAATTTTTTTTTTTTTTTGAGACAGAGTCTCGCTCTGTTACCTGGGCTGGAGTGCAGTGGCACGATCTTGGCTCACTGCAACCTCTGCCTCCTGGTTTCAAGCGTTTCTCATGCCTCAGCCTCCCGAGTCACTGGGACTACAGGTGCACGCCACCACACCTGGGTAATTTTCGTATTTTTAGTGGAGACAGGGTCTTACCATGTTGCCCACGCTGGTCTCAAACTCTTGGCCTCAAGTGATCTGCCCGCCTCGGCCTCCCAAAGTGCTGGGATTACGGGCATGAGCCACTGCTCATGGCCTATTGTTTGATTTTGAATGTTAAATCAATCTTAACTTCCTGGAATTAAACCCCATTTGGTGATTATTATACTTTTTATGAGTTGCTGGATTCAATCTGCTACTATTTTATTGAAGATTTTTTGCATGTGTGGTTATAAGGAATAATATTATATAAATTAATTTTAATTTTCTTGTAATATCCTTCTCTGGTTTTGGTGTTAATGCATAAATCTATAAAAATTTTGGGGAAGCGTTTGCTTTTCCTTTATATGCTGAAAGAGTTTGTGTAAGGTTGGTACTATTGATTAGATGTTTTATAAAATTCACTAATGATTATGTACTCCATCTGTGCTTGGCGTTTTCTTCGTGGAGGTTTTAAATTACAAGTATAGTCACATAGGGCTATTCTGATTTTTGATTTCTGCTTGTGTCAGTTTTGGTAATTTGTGTCTTTCAAGGAATGCATCTATTTCATTTTGATGACTGGGTATAAAGAAACTTGTCTATTTCATTTTGATAAGTAGACATCAAGGAAATTGTCTACTCATCTAAGTTGTCTAATTTATTGCCATGAATTTGTGCATAATGTTCTCTTATGTTTTTAGGACCTACAGTAATAGTCCCTCTTTTATTTTCAATACTTGCTTCCTCTCTCTGTCTCTCAGTCTCTGTCTCTCTTGATCATTTTAGGTGATTGTCAATTCTGTTGATCTTTTCAGGGAAGCAACTTTTTGTTTCATTGATTTTTTAAAATCTGTTTTCTATCATTGGTTTCTGCTCTTTACTACTTATTTTCTTTTACTTGTTTGGATTTAACTTGCTCTTTTAAAGTGGAAGCTTTACACTTTGATTTTAAGCCTTTTTTCTAAAAGCATTTAAAAGCTATAGATTTCTCTCTAAGCATTACTTAAGACCATTTTATCTTTTTTTTT
>NW_012105564.1:1619111-1631858 GCF_000951045.1 Mandrillus leucophaeus
TGTCCAGTAGTTTTTTATTTTATACTGTATGTCATGGATTCGGTGGTTTTAACTTTGTTCTGGCAGGCAGTTAATTTGCTGGAAAATCATTTTGATCCTTTCAAGTTTTGGTTATAAAGTGAGGGTAGGTCTAGAGGCGGGGGTCTGCAGACTTACAGGGCCAGTTAGAGTAAATATTTTAGGCTTGTGGGCCATACAGCCTTTGTCTAAACTGTTCATCTCTGTTTTTATTGTGCAAAAGTAGCTATAGACAGTACAGAAGTGAATGGGCATGGCTGTGTTCCAATACAGTATGGGCTCATGAGCCATGGTTTGCTGACTCTTGGTCTAGAGTGTCCTTTAGGCTTAGCGTAGTCCTGCTTGAGGTGTTTAGTGAGATCTTTCCTCTCTGCCTGGTCAGAATTTTTAGGTCAGGTCTTCCAGCACTTTCTGACCTTTGATATAATCCAGTTAGCTTGCAGATCTACCATAGGTTTCTTGGCTAGGCTTTGCCGAGTCGTGTGCTGTGCACATGCAGCGTAGTATTCACCCAGAGGTTTAAGAGGAACCCCTATCCAGATTTTTGGAGCTCCTTTTCTGTGAAGCTTTTCTTTGTATGTTACCCTGTCCCACAAATTCCAGACAACTCCTCAGTCTCCTTAGCTTAGCAAGAGTTTGCGGTGTTCTTGGGCTTCTCTCTGTACTGTAGACCAGAATGTGCCTTCAGACAGAAAGCAGGGTAGTCATCTCACAGGTTTCCCTTTCCTCAGAATTCACACTGCTGTCCTGCCTCTTGTCCGTGTCTCAAGATAGTTGCTTCCAGTATTTTGCCCATATATTTAGTTGCTTATATTGGAAGAATTAGTCTGTTGTAATTAATCTCATAGCCAGAAGCAGAAGTTCTGTGGTTTTAAAATGCAGGTTTTTTCTAGTATTATCATTAGATACGATTTAAATGCCTGTGTTTTCTCATATGTGAAATGAGGTAAGAGTAGTACCTACCTTACAGGGTAGTTTTGAGAACTGAATGAACTTCTGAAACATATATGCCGGCTCAACACAGTACCTGTCCCACATCAATGTTTCCATGAATGTTGTTATATTGTAGAATAGAAGCAATTGATCAATGCAATATTTCTGCTAATTACAAGGTATTTCCTGGGTGACAATTTACCTTGTTTGAGGTGAACAGACTTGAGGGGCTGATACAGCGAGAAGGATTGTACCAGTTGCACTCGTACATAAACACATCCTTCAGATGAAGCACATCTTATGCTTTGAGGAAGCCTAGCTAAAAAATAATAGTAACAAAGCACAAAGACTTGGGAATTAGATGTTTTGAATTCTGACCCTCTGGCCTCCTAGCTCTGTGACTTAGGGCAGGTTGTTACTTCTTTTTTCCTCTCCCTCCTTCACAACATTTTGAGGTGGGTACTGTTATTATCCTTACTTTACAAATTTCATGAGGCACAGAAAGGCTAAGAGTTACACCGTTATAAGTGATGGATTTGTGATTTGAACTTAGGCAATTCAGTTTCATGACCCATGATTGCCTTATTAGGAGTCTGAGCTGTATTCTTGAAGGCCCAGAAGATAACTATTCTGGATTTTTTTTTTTTTTTTTTTGAGAGCTTTTAGAAATGTAGTACGTGTTTTATGGTTAACTCTGGATTTAATCCCATTTTACAAAATGAAGATTTTTCTTTTTTTCTTAAACATAATGAATCTTTGAAATACCAATTTGAAAACTTTTTTACTTAGAAAAATTCCAGGAATATAGTTAATAATATAAGAGATTATTGTACTAGGTAAGAATAAGAGTACAGTATATTAAAAAAAATACTTCAAAATTATGGCACAAATTTAGATGTAGTTTGTTTTCCCACTAATTTTAAAAATAATACGTGTTTCTAATTCACTTTCCAGATAGACAAGCCTCTGAATTAATGGCTTTTAACTATATTGTCTAGATAAAAAAGGCAACTATTTTGTTAAGAATTGGCTAACTCTTATTTAGGTGGAGCAGCTGTGTAATTATTTGGTTTTGCTCTTTGACCCTCAAATTTCAGTTTTATACAAGCTAATAATTCATTATTTTAGCTGAAGGGAACTTTCCATCATTTTACAAATGAGAAACTGTAATTTAAGATCACATAGCAAGTAATCTTTTAAAAATGTGTACACATATATATGCACTTTATTTAAAAATCGTATAAGCCATTATGTTACTCCTTTGACTGGATAGCCCGTCCTACCTATTGCTCTAGGTTGGAGGAAACCCTTTTAAACACACATCATAAATTTCCTGTCATCGCCCTCATATAAGAATCCTTTAAATATGACATCATGCCCAGTATATATTTATCTAAAATATATAGGGCCTTGTGAAATTAGCTCTCCTAATTCATTAAGGGTAATACGCTTGGAAGGTAAGTCCATATTCATGCTAGCTACATCTCTTGGACTTTTATCTGTTTTGATCAGCCTTGTCTAGCTTGTCCATCCAGATGAAATTGTCTAAATTTATTAGGTTCAATCTGTTCAAGGAATATTACCTTCCAGTTATCTCTCAGGCTCTTTCAAATTGTCTGATGGTAGAGGCCTTTCTCTAGTGTAAACTGTAGAAGATCTTTAGCTTAGTGAAGAGGAGGCCTCCCCCTCTACACTTGTGGGTATGTCTCGTCAGGTGGGACGAGAGACTGAGAAAAGAAATAAGACACAGAGACAAAGTATAGAGAAACAACAGTGGGCCCAGGAGACCGGTACTCAGCATACCAAGGACCTGCACCAGCACCGGTCTCTGAGTTCCCTCAGTTTTTATTGATTATTTTCATTATCTCAGCAAGAGGAGTGCAATAGGAGAGCAGGGTGATAATAAGGAAACGGTCAGCAAGAAAACATGTGAGCAAAAGAATCTGTGTCATAATTAAATTCAAGGGGAGGTACTATGCCTGGATGTGCACGCAGGCCAGATTATGTTTCTCTCCGCCCAGACATCTCAGTGGAGGGCAGTTTTTCTCCTATCTCTGAATTGAACAAATGTACAGTCGGGTTTTATACTGAGACATTCAGTTCCCAGGGGCAGGCAGGAGACAGTGGCCTTCCTCTATCTCAACTGCAAGAGGCTTTCCTCTTTAATCCACCTCAGCACAGACCCTTTATGGGTGTCTGGCTGGGGGACGATCAGGTCTTTCTCATCCCATGAGGCCATATTTCAGACTATGACATGGGGAGAAACCTTGGACAATACCCGGTTTTCCAAGGCAGAGGTCCCTGTGGCTTTTCGCAGTGCATTGTGCCCCTGGTTTATTGAGACTGGAGAATGGTGATGACTTTTGCCAAGCATACTCCTTGTAAACATTTTATTAACAAGGCGTGTCCTGCACAGCCCTAGATCCCTTAAACCTTGATTCCATACAACACATGTTTCTGTGAGCACAAGGTGGGACAAAGTGGCTGGGGCAAAGTTACAAATTAACAGCATTTAAGCAAAGCAATTTTTCAGCTGCAGGTCAAAATGGAATTTCTTGTGTCTTCCCTTTCTACATGGACACAGTAACAGTCTGATCTTTCTTTCTTTTCCCTACAGCTTAGGGTCTCCCAACTGTAGGTTCAAGATGACATTGTACAAAGTTAATATTACCAATCTAGAGTGTGTTAGTTAGCTTGGGCTGCTGTAACAAAGTACCATAGGCTGGGTGGCTGAACAGAAATTTACTTTTCACAGTTCTGGAGGCTGGTGAGTCTAAGATCAAGGTGCTGGCAAGGTAGATTTCTTTCTGAGGCCTCTTCTCCTGGCTTATAGGTGACCACCATCTCACTGTGTGCTCACATGACCTCTTATGTGTGCCTGGGGAGACAGGGAGCATGACAGCAAGCTCTCTGGTGTCTCTTCCTATAAGGGCACTAATCCCCTCGGCCCAGGGCCCCCCCTGACTGCATTTAACCCTAATCACCTCCCAAAGTCCCCATCTTCAGATACTGTCACATTCCAGGTTGGGGCTTTAACATGAGTTTTGGAGGAGATATAAGCATTCAGTTCTGTAACATACAGTGATTAAAGAAATGGGCTCTGGAATCGAATTGCCTTAGTCTCTCACTAGTTGTGAATACAAATAACAAGTAGCCCTCACTTAGGTTAATTTTAAATAACACCAATAATAGTGTTGTCCTAAAGGCAGTTAATTATTATTATTTTTTTTGTATTTTGGACTCTGGCATTTGGACGTTGGCACAGGACTAATGTCTTCAAAGAACAGGGCACAATGACTGTAACAACTTAGAATGTAAGAGAAAATGCGTAATTCTTTAAAAGTGTTTTTCTAAATTAAACATACGCCAGTAACAAAAGATTAAACATTTGTAGTTGTTAATTTTATTCAAATTCAGCTTTTTATTTTTGGCTTGAATAGAACAAGACAATTTACCTATATGAAAACCTGAGTGAAAGCTTTGGATGTGATACGTTAAGTAGAACAGTATTTTAAAGCCACTTTGATTCATAAGTTTCTTTAACATAAACAGGTTGTATTGCGTCTTGAAAAATGATAGGTTCTATGGATAACATTTAATTAACTTTATAATATATATGATGATTTAACCTGAATTAATGGCACTACTTTTTCTGACTTCCTTTTGATCTTGGCCCTTTCTCTGTAAAGTTTTTTGTTAACTTATTACAAACTGAACCCTGGCTTGCTCCTCTGATCTTTAGTCTCCTTTCAGTCTGTCTTTATTTCTGCTGAGGTTATATTCTATTTGTTTTTCAGATGAGACCCTTTTTGCTCTTCCTGCTGCATCTGAGCCTGTGATACGCTCCTCTGCAGGCAAGTTCTTTTCTGCCAGCCTTTTATCCTCTCTGTATTCTAACTTTAACTTTTTAGTGTGTTAACTCTATGCAGAGTAGCTTGGATTTACTAAAAATTAGCATGGTTCCAAGAATGTCTGTCTACTGGAAAAGTTGAAATTTGCATTTGATATGGTATGCCCAAGGGAAAAATGAGCAAAATCCGATGAACACTTGGAAGTACATAAGGAATTCTTGGACCCTTGAATTACATTTACATATTTACAATTCCCTTTCTCCAAATATAGTTTGAGTATAGCCAGAAAGACTTTCCTGTAAATAAATACCAGTCTATGGCATTTAATTACCCAGTGCCCCTTCTTTCCTATACTGTCACTCAAACTCTTTTCGCAGATATTCTTCTCTTCTCTAAAACTAGCTCTTAGTATCTTAGTTGATAACATTTGAGGTTTACTCAGACTTGATTTGTCTTTGCATAGCATGTAATTGCCTCTGTAGCCATGCATATGTTATATTTACAGTAGCTTAATATTTTCAGTAATGATTCAAGTCTACTCTATTGTTACTTATTAATTGCTATTAACATTTCATTTTAATAAACAGTAAGTCTTTACTAACACTATTTTGAATCTGTCATAAAACTTGCATTAACTCTGAGAACACTGGCATTCTCTAACTTTCCTTTCTGTCCATGGTCACAGAAAATATTATGGACTTGAAGGAGCAGCCAGGTAACACTATTTCGGCTGGTCAAGAGGATTTTCCATCTGTCCTGCTTGAAACTGCTGCTTCTCTTCCTTCTCTGTCTCCTCTCTCAACTGCTTCTTTTAAAGAACGTGAATACCTTGGTAATTTGTCAACAGTATTACCCACCGAAGGAACACTTCAAGAAACTGTCAATGAAGCTTCTAAAGAGTTCTCAGAGAAGGCAGAAACTCCACTTGTAGATAGAGATTTAACAGAGTTTTCAGAATTAGAATACTCAGAAATGGGATCATCATTCAGTGTCTCTCCAAAAGCAGAATCTGCCATAATAGTAGCAAATCCTAGGGAAGAAATAATCGTGAAAAATAAAGAAGAAGAGAATTTAGTTAGTAATAACATCCTTCATGATCAACAAGAGTTGCCTGTAGCTCTTACTAAATTGGTTAAAGAAGAGGATGAAGTTACGTCTTTAGGAAAAGCAAAAGACAGTTTTAATGAAAAGAGAATTGCAGTGGAAGCTCCTATGAGGGAGGAATATGCAGACTTCAAACCATTTGAGCGAGTATGGGAAGTGAAAGATAGTAAGGAAGATAGTGATGTGTTGGCTGCTGGAGGTAAAATCGAGAGCAAGTTGGAAAGTAAAGTGGATAAAAAAGGTTTTGCAGATAGCCTAGACCAAACTAATCACGAAAAAGATAGTGAGAGTAGTAATGATGATACTTCTTTCCCCAGTACACCAGAAGCTATAAAGGATCGTTCAGGAGCATATATCACATGTGCTCCTTTTAACCCAGCAGCAACTGAGAGCATTGCAACAAACATTTTTCCTTTGTTAGGAGATCATACTTCAGAAAATAAGACCGATGAAAAAAAAATAGAAGAAAAGAAGGCCCAAATAGTAACAGAGAAGAATACTAGCACCAAAACATCAAACCCTTTTCTTGTAGCAGCACAGGATTCTGAGACAGATTATGTCACAACAGATAATTTAGGAAAGGTGACTGAGGAAGTAGTGGCAAACATGCCTGAAGGCCTGACTCCAGATTTAGTACAGGAAGCATGTGAAAGTGAATTGAACGAAGTTACTGGTACAAAGATTGCTTATGAAACAAAAATGGACTTGGTTCAAACATCAGAAGTTATGCAAGAGTCCCTCTATCCTGCAGCACAGCTTTGCCCATCATTTGAAGAATCAGAAGCTACTCCTTCGCCAGTTTTGCCTGACATTGTTATGGAAGCACCATTGAATTCTGCAGTTCCTAGTGCTGGTGCTTCGGCGGTACAGCCCAGCTCATCACCATTAGAAGCTTCTTCAGTTAATTATGAAAGCATAATACATGAACCTGAAAACCCCCCACCATACGAAGAGGCCATGAGTGTATCACTAAAAAAAGTATCAGGAATAAAGGAAGAAATTAAAGAGCCTGAAAGCATTAATGCAGCTGTTCAAGAAACAGAAGCTCCTTATATATCTATTGCATGTGATTTAATTAAAGAAACAAAGCTTTCTGCTGAACCAACTCCAGATTTCTCTGATTATTCAGAAATGGCAAAAGTTGAACAGCCAGTGCCTGATCATTCTGAGCTAGTTGAAGATTCCTCACCTGATTCTGAACCGGTTGACTTATTTAGTGATGATTCCATACCTGACGTTCCACAAAAACAAGATGAAGCTGTGATGCTTGTGAAAGAAAATCTCCCTGAAACTTCATTTGAGTCAATGATAGAACATGAAAATAAGGAAAAACTTAGTGCTTTACCACCCGAGGGAGGAAAGCCATATTTGGAATCTTTTAAGCTCAATTTAGATAACACAAAACATACCCTGTTACCTGATGAAGTTTCAACATTGAGCAAAAAGGAGAAAATTCCTTTGCAGATGGAGGAGCTCAGTACTGCAGTTTATTCAGATGATGACTTATTTCTTTCTAAGGAAGCACAAGTAAGAGAAACTGAAACATTTTCAGATTCGTCTCCAATTGAAATTATAGATGAGTTCCCTACATTGATCAGTTCTAAAACTGATTCATTTTCTAAATTAGCCAGGGAATATACTGACCTAGAAGTATCCCACAAAAGTGAAATTGCTAATGCCCCGGGTGGAGCTGGGTCATTGGCTTGCACAGAATTGCCCCATGACCTTTCTTTGAAGAACGTACAACCCAAAGTTGAAGAGAAAATTGGTTTCTCAGATGACTTTTCCAAAAATGGGTCTGCTACATCAAAGGTGCTCTTATTGCCTCCAGATGTTTCTGCTTTGACCACTCAAGCAGAGATAGGCGGCATAGTTAAACCCAAAGTTCTTATGAAAGAAGCTGAGAAAAATCTTCCTTCTGATACAGAAAAGGAGGACAGATCACCATCTGCTATATTTTCAGCAGAGCTGAGTAAAACTTCAGGTAATCCAATCTATATGCATTTTGTGCTTTCATACCACTTTTTGACTTAGGGAACATTCCACTACATTTTGTGTTTTATGTTATGTTTATAGTGTCTAGTATGTCACATTGATAAGAAGTCTTCTCCACTTTCTCACTTAAAGGTTGTAGTGGTTTTTCTAACTCTCTTGCACTCAGCATTCACCCTTAACTTTTCCACACAGTTACACTTTTATAATGCACTATGGAACTATTAATAGAAAATATTTTTGTTTATAAGAATTGACTTTAGTACCTATTTGTTTATTTATTTCACTTGTTTTTCTTGATAACATGAAGAGCAAGAGATATTAAAATATTTTCAGATGTGTTTTTGTTATCCCAGAAATTATCATATTTAATTTTTAAAGAACATTTCTGTAGCATGTTTTAAATATTTCAATATAGTATAGTACTTTTCCAGTGGTAGGTATAAAGTTAGGCATATTGAGTGTAGACTTTTTGTTGAAAAGTATAAATTGAGTTATGCTATTATGAATTATTTTGAAAAGTACCAATTCTCCTTTTTTTCTTTTGACTATCCATTTTACACATACCTGATTTGCATAAGGTGATTTGCACATGTGCTCTTTATTAGTATTCTGATTTGGCTACGTTTTCTCTAAAATAGTGATTAGGATAAATTTACTGAATATGCTTATGTATGTAAGTGCTGGTGCTTCAGCAGTACAGTCCAGCTCATCACCATTGGAACAGTGGTAGACCAGTTGCTGTAATGTAAGAAAGAGGAGATTATGAACATTGAGGCAGTGGGATGAGCACAGAGACATAGGACTTGGTGTTTGATGGATAAGGACGTAAAGGATGAGGGGAAGAAGTAAAGATGACCCCAGGAACCCTGGATTTCATTCTTGGCATGTGCACATGTATGGATGGCAGTATGAGAAACTGAGATAGGGAACATGAGAGATTAAAGTAGATTTAAGAAGGAAGATACAAATTCGGTTTTGAATATGTTGGTATTGATGTACATACCTTTAAGATATCCAGTAAGTTATGGATATTATACCTATGCAGCTCTTGAGAGAGATCTTGGCTATATGTGTCTGTCGTGGGCTTAGAGATAGAAATGAAAGCCCCAGATATCAACTGGGGAGAATCGAGAGAAGAGGACTACTTGAAGGTGGAAGGTCAAAATTATCAAATACTAGAGAGGTCAGTTAAGGATTGCAAGTTGGTCAAAAAGGAGGGAAGGTGTTGGCATGACAGCGGCAAATGGTGTGGTGTGCTTGGGCATGGCTAGGATTGAGAAATGAATGAGATTTGAGCAAATCAGTAGTAAATGTTGATTACTCTTAAGAAGTTTGAGTGTTTTACTGGAGAAAAATTAAAATATTAGCAAGCAGGAAGGAGAGTATGTAGTGGAGGAAGGGCCTTTTTTTTTTTTTTTTTTTTTTCTTTTTTTAAGATGAGAAGGGGAAAATCTGATTACAGGTGCTGGCAGAAAGTCAGAAGGGGATAGGGAATGTGCTCCCTGGTTCAGGTGGAAGAATTAGCATTACAAGGAAGGATACAGCTTTGATTGTAGTGAGTGGAAAGGAAAGTGTGGGTACTCATACTGTTAGGGTTTTGTGGCTGAAAGTTGAGGGAATTATTTGCTGGTTTATGTTTATTTAAAGCAGTATGTTCATTTGCTAGGAATGGACTAGGTCATGATTGGGTGGAAGAGGTCTGCAATACCTCTGACTAGGGAAACCAAAGGCATTGTATTAGGAACCTAATCAAGGTCGAAAGGTGGTCTAAATGGTGGGGTGACTTTTCTTTGACTGTGCCAAACAACCTAGGTATGGATTCAGAGAAGGCAAATGGTTGTAGTGACTCAAGGATGTGTTTTGGTAGGTGGGCCCTATGGAAGGACAGTAAGTCAAGAAAGTCGAGGCTGATAGCGAGAGAGTAATTTGAAGTGATGGACTGTGGCATCTAAGTTGAAGGATGTGAATAGAAAAAGGTAGGAGAGGTAGGAGGAGAGTAGATGGTCAGTGAACTCAAGGCCCAAATTAGGTTTAAGAACCAAGAGTAGTAGGAATAAATACATGCCAGAATGATAGGAGATTGTGGTCAGAGCAGGGGAGAGAGAGAAAGAATGAATGCGCGGGATAGCAGGGTGGGTGTGTGGGGGGGTGTGTGTGTGTGTATTGGATGTTGAATTTAGAATTTCAGAGAAATAGCAGTTCAGGTTGATTATAATGGCCAGTGATAGGCCATGAGGCAAAGGCCTACTGTGTAGTCAGATTAGGATTGCTAGAGGTGAGGTCAAGTAAACTATGAGGCCGTGATACTGGATTGCACTTCTACCTAACATTGAAGTCACCCAGGATGATGGCAGGACTAGGGGTGGAGAGGAAGACTGGGGTAAGAGTCTGTGGTAAAGGGCAGTGAGGTAACTGGAGGATGGTAGATAGAAGAAGTGAGGAAGGATAGAGAATGACATAGTGGAATAGCCAAGACTTTTGCCCAAGGCCTCTGAAATAAAGTTTGGTGAGCAGTGGGTACTGACCTCCCCCCGCCTCCCTTAGGTGTGTAGAGTATGAGAGAACGATTGAGCCTTCATTTAGCAAGTTGCACAGGGAAAGCAGTATCCTCAAGGAAGAGCCGGGTTTTAGTGAAGATGAGGTAAAGGCAGGAATGTTCAGTAAAGAAGTTGAGGATTAGAGGAGCTGGTTCACAGTGGAAGGGGGTTTCAAACAGCACAGTAAAATGGTTTAGGAGGGAAGAGTAGAAAGAAGGGTCTCAGAAGCCCAGAGCAGTGTGGTGATGACTGGTGAAGAGCAAGGAGTAATCAGTATAGCAATGCCTTTGAAGTCTCCCTTCCCCACCAGTGCTCCCTCCCGAAACTTAAAGCTAGCAGTTCTCTGGTAGATGTGGCCCTCAGGAATTTCAGTATTTCAGGAGTCACCTGCTTCTTGGATTGTTTTTGTTAAACGTGAGAAATCTATAGCCTAATAGTTTAGAAGAAAGGGAAGAAAAGGGGGCATTGCCTTTGAAAGCTTAATGGGGATGGTGGAAGAAAGTGTAAGCAATGCTTGGGCATTCTCTTTTAGAATATGTTTATCTCCCTTCTCTGAGAAAATTGGTATTTCTCAGAGAAATACCAATTTTTGACTTCACCTTTTTTGATATTAGTTATCATAGCAACTTACTAGGGAATAGAGAATTACTTAGAACACCCAGTATATGTATTCTACAAAAGTTATGGGAAGGAAACCCAGTATTACTGTAATGAAAACAATATAGGTGACCTGAGGTTTTAGTCTTGACTATACCATTGACAATCACTTTGTTTCTCTACATGTCAGTTTCCTTTTCTATAAAAGGAAGGGTGGATTAGCTCAAGTCCTTGCAACTTAATAATTTTCTTGACTTGATTATATAACAGGCATCTGTTAAAAGAAGGTAAGTAGTGGCTGAGCTTGGTGGCTCATGCCTGTAATCCCAGCTCTCAGGGAGGCAGAGGTGGAAGGATGGCTTGAGCCCAGGAGTTTGAGACCTGCCTCGGCAATATAGCAAGACCCCATTCTCCAAAAAAAAAGGAAAAAAAAAGACCCCCCCCTCCCCAAAAAATAGGTGTAAAATCAGGTAAGAGTTGCTTTAACATGCTTATATCAAGCACTATACGAGATTTTTTTGGGGGGTGGGGGAGGGGAAAAGATGAAACTAAGACGAGGTTTTGCCCTTATGCAACTTACAGCCAGCTGGTGTAGACACACTGTTGAGGACATAGTTAAACATTGTGTAGTGAGGATAGGTACTTACCTCTCTGTCTTCCTGAAAGTGAAGTTTAAGTGTACCGAAGTCAAATGTACCAAAATACAGCAATGGTCTTATAAAACGTAAGGGAAGCTCTCTTATCAGATGGCTTAAAAGTTTTTTGCCATCTCTAATTATGAAATACTTAAGTGTGTTTTTTAAAAAATTCTGGGTCATTTTAATGTATATGCATTTAAACATTAAAAGTATTAAATAATAAAATACTAATTTCCTCAGATCATTTATTATCTCATATGTTCTTCTTTTGTTTTTTTTGAGACAGGTTCTTGCTGCGTCACCCAGGCTGAAGTGCAGTGGTGCGATTATGGCTCACTGCAGCCTCGACTTCCCAGGGTCAGGTGGTCCTCAGCCTCCCAAGTAACTGGGACCACAGGCTCATGTCACTATGCCCGGCTAATTATTTTTGTAGAGAGGAGGTCTTGCCTTGTTGCCCAGGCTGGTCTCAAACTCCTGGGTTCAAGGATCCTCCTGCCGCTGCCTCTCAAAGTGCTGGGATTACAGGCGTAAGCCTCCAGGCCTTTCCTGTTCTTGTTTTCTTAAAATGACATTTTGTAGGCAGAAATCAGTTTTAGTTTTAGGAAGAAAGACTGATTTTGCAAGAGAGGTGAATAAGGTATTATGATGCAGATGGTGCTTTATTAATTTGGGGGAGTCAGGTTTGTCAAGAAATTAATGAATTCTGGTCTTCTTCCCCCCTCCATTTATAAAGAAATGTGTGACAAACTATATTCTTACTATTGGAATGTAAATACTGATTTTTTTCTCAGTAATATCAATGAATGTTCTTGGCATTTCCCCAATGAATGTTATTGGCATTTTTTTTTTCCAAAAATTGATTGGCTATAGATACGTGAATTAATTTCTGGGTTATCTATTCTGTTCCATTGGTCTGTGTTGCTGTTTTTATGCCAGTACCATGCTGTTTTGGTTACTACAACTGTGTAGTGTATTTTGAAATTTAGGAGTGTGATTCTGCCAGCTTTATTTTTGTTCAGGGTTGCTTTTGCTTTTTGGAGTCTTTTGTGGTTCCATACAGATTGTAGGATTTTT
>NW_012105564.1:1633396-1635068 GCF_000951045.1 Mandrillus leucophaeus
GGAATTGTTTGTTTTTTCTTGTAAATTTGTTTGAGGCAGTTTTAAAGAGCACAGGGCCTCTCTTTCCCCCCCTTTATAATAGAACATTCCTCATAGTGGATTTATCTGATGTTTCCTAGTGATTAATTTGAGTCTATGAATTCATTTACTGTATAGATGGTGATGTGTCCCTCTCATAGCACCACTTCTAGAATTACCTGCTATTCATCAGTCCCTCACTGGTTATGTTAATTTTGACCATCTGGGCAAGATGGGTTCTGATTTCCTTATCGTATAATTACTGTCTTTGTTTCTTCTCCCTTACAGATAAGCAGTCTGAGGAGTGACTCTTGAACTCATGCAGATATCCCACTCCCTATCAAAATTTGCCCCCCTGATTTAGTAAACCATTGATGATTCTTGCTTGATCCAGTCTTTACCATGAGAGTTGAAAAATGATTTTTTTAACCCATTACTCCCTGTACATTTTTCTGTTGACCCTCAGCATTCCTGTTTAAGCAACAGACCCCCATTTCCATTAATGAATTAATTAGCTGATTAATTATCAGTATGGATCCATGAATTTCCATTTTCTTTCCAATGGTTTATGATTCATTACTGAACTTTATTATTTTGGTGGTAAATTATTCCATATTTTGAGGGTTCCTTCAGTTAGGCTCAGGGACATGCAACCTTCTTTCTTTGGGGTTGGGAGGGGAACATCTTACTTTCTAGCCTAACAAAATATTGTAGGCCTGTTTTATGCTGTGTCCCAGCCCTGGAATCAGCAATTTCTCAAAGGATCCCCGATTCCTTTTAATGTAGAGTGAGAGGTCATTTTCATAATAGTGAGGTATTAAAGATCAAAAGCTAGATGCTAGTTGTGGTCATTGCTACTGTGGGGATCTTTTCCATTTTAACCTTTCAGTGGATAAAGCTAGGAAATGCTTATATATACACATACACATAAACATACACACATACATAAGAAATGAGTTCACACAGATACCTCTGATTCTAATCCATTCTCACAGGTTTTGTTCTTTCCTTATTTCATATTTGTCTCTTCTTTTATAGTGAGAACCCTGGTTCCTAAGACCACCAATACATTATTTATATCCAATCCTTTAATACACCTATAAGAGTTTTAGAATTCTTTTTTCATATCACTATAATTAAAAAAACTTGATAAAAGAGTTCTGGATTGTTTGCAAGTCCCTACTCCGCAACCGTGCCTAAAGTGGAATGTGTATAGTCAAATACATTCTTCACAGATTACTTGTATTAGTTCGTTCTTCTTTCTTTTCCCTCCTTCCGTCTCCCACTGACTAATGGCTAAGATATTCATTTGAAATA
This sequence comes from Mandrillus leucophaeus, assembly GCF_000951045.1. Lineage (NCBI taxonomy): Eukaryota > Metazoa > Chordata > Mammalia > Primates > Cercopithecidae > Mandrillus > Mandrillus leucophaeus. The sequence goes on from NW_012105564.1 coordinate 1,634,732, forward strand.
CAATTAGCTTCATTTGTTTCAGTTCTAGATTTTCTTTCTCCCAATTTTAGATTTTTAACTGAGAATTTTAAAGTGTTGAGAAAAGCTGAATTATTCTCATTTTACCTGGAAGGGGAAGACTATCATTTATGGAACATCTTCTAAACACAAAGCAGTTTTCACATATTTGTTTCATTTAGGTCTTCACCATAATCTGTAAGAAGGAACCATTTTGGCCGGGCGCAGTGGCTCAAGCCTGTAATCCCAGCACTTTGGGAGGCCCAGACGGGCGGATCACGAGGTCAGGAGATCGAGACCATCCTGGCTAATACGGTGAAACCCCCGTCTCTACTAAAAA
>NW_012105564.1:1635943-1638909 GCF_000951045.1 Mandrillus leucophaeus
CGCAATTCTCCTGCCTCAGCCTCCCGAGCAGCTGGGACTACAGGCGCCCGCCACCTCGCCTGGCTTATATTTTTGTATTTTTAGTAGAGACGGGGTTTCACCGTGTTAGCCAGGATGATCTCGATCTCCTGACCTCGTGATCCGCCCGTCTGGGCCTCCCAAAGTGCTGGGATTACAGGCTTGAGCCACTGTGCCCGGCCTAAAATATTTTTCTTTATTAAAAAGTGTATATGGCCTTTGAGCCTGATGACAGAATTCCAGCCTGGTAACAGAGCGAGACTCTGTCTCAACAAAAAAACAAAAACAAAAACAAAAAAAACACGCTTGCTTCAGCAGTACATACACTAAAATTGGAATTATACAGAGAAGATTAGCATAGCCCCTGCATGAGGATGACACAGAATTCGTGAAGTGTTTCATCTTTTTATATGAAAAATTTTAAAAAATGCTTTGGGTGTTTAAGAGTATTTGTATATTTTAGATTATAATGTAAGAAGTTAGCACATTTTCATAATTTACTGAATTTCATAATTCAGTAGTTTCATAATTTACTGAAGTACTGTAATTTAGTGAAGTACTGTAGATACTAAGAGTTGATATTTTGTTTAAAATACATTTTTATTGAGCAAATATATTTGGAAAATTTTGATGTAAGTTGGACTTTACTATGATAAGTAGTTAATCTTAACTGGAAGGCTATCAGTAGATGTACAGTGTAGCTAAAGTAGAACCTGACTATTGTTAATAAAGGAAACGATTATATTTACTTTTTTAAAAGTGATATTGTTAAATTAGTGAGGATTTATTTAGCGCTTACTGTGGGTCCAAAACAGATTGAAAATAAATATGTACCATAAAAGAGAGATACCTGCTAAATATAATGTGGTTTAAAAAGCTTAATTTTAGGCATTTTACAGACCTGAGTTCTAATTCCGACCCTTTCACTGATTTAGCTGTATGACCCTTGGCAAATATATTAATGTACTCGAGCTTCAATATTTTAGTAATAAGGATTTTTTCTAAGGACGTGATAACTATCAGTGAAGTTAGGGCAACAGTTTATGAAGCAGTCTGATATACAGTACACACTCATTGTACAAATTTGAAAAATACAGAAAATCTTTGAGATGAAAAAAATTGTAATCATATTACCCAGACATAATCAATGTTAATATTTTAGAATATATTATTCTAGTCTGCTTTCAATGCACATGTGATTTTTTGTTTGGTTTTGAATCAGAGTCTCGCTCTGTCACCCAGGCTCTGGAGTAGCAATGGCGGGATCTCAAGTCACTGCAACGTCTGCCTCCTGGGTTCAAGCAATTCTCGTGCCTCAGCCTCTTGAGTAGCTGGGATTACAGATGTGGGCCACCATGCCCGGCTAATTTTTGTATTTTTAGTAGAGACAGGGTTTCACCATGTTGGCTAAGCTGATCTCCAGCTCCTGACCTTAAGTGATCTGCCCACCTTGGCCTCCCAAAGTGCTGGGATTAAAGGCATGAGCCACTGCACCTGGCCGCATATGTGTATTTTTAAGAATGTAATAGTGTTTTATGAAATTTCAGTCATATTCTATATATTGTTTATAAGCTTTTAAAAACTTGAGCGATGTCTTATATAATGCAAACATTTCCATGTCTTTAAATATTCTGCTGCTGATTTTTTTACTTAGTGTTCCTTAGTATGGATATATTTTAACCAGTCACTTTGCTATTGTTGGACCCTTAGATTGTTCCTTTGTTATTAATAATGCTGTTAACCTCTTTATATTTAAATATGTTTTACATATCCCTGAATTATTTTCCATAAATTAATTCGAAATAAAAACCTAGGTTAGTGGATATGAGCATTTATAAGGGTGTCTACAAAAATTGGCCACAAAAAAGGTTGTACTAATTTTTACCCTTACATCAGAATAAGAAAACACCCATTTCTCTACTTTCACCAATTCATATTGTTTATTTTTTGATAGATAATATTTTTACATTATACAAAATTCAGAAAGTACAGTCACAGTCAGACTTCTTCCTCTCTCTGTTGTCCAGCTGCCTAGTGCTCTTTCCTAGAGTTACCTGCTGTGACTTGTTCCGTAAGTATTCTTCCAGACATTCTGTACTTGGTATTTTTAAAAAGCCTTTTACCAGTTTGATAGGTGCAAGTAGTATCTTGCTTTTTTGATCTTTGATTATTAGTGGATGTGAACATGTTGGCAGTTTATTTTTTCTGTAATTTGCTGTTCATACTCTGCCCATTTTTAAATTTAGGTGTTCATTTTTTTCTAAGAGTTTTTTACATATAAAGGATGTCAACTCTTGTGTTAGTTTTCCCTCAGTTTTCTAAAAGATTTTTAGTTTACATTTCAGTGGACATTTTCAGTTTTCACAAAGGAAAATACATTATTTACTTATAGTTTTAATTTTACACTTAATTCTGATCTATTTAAAATTGACTTTGGATTCTGATTAGAGATTATTTTACCCCACTTATTTTTTTGGTGTTAGAGTTGTTTTCCTATTCCCATACTCTGATCTAGCTCCCTAGTGCCAGGCAACAATCTTATGGAAAAGCCAGAAAGTTAATGATTGCCAGATTGCCTTCCATGAATTGGACAATCAACTGTAGACTATGGGTGTTGGTGCCATCTAGTGTTGTAGAGGGAAAATCAAGTCTGTGGAATGATCTATAATTGACTGTGGAATGAAGTCAGTTGGCCAGAGAAATTTAGTGAGCTGTGAATATTATTTTGCACTAACAGGTGAGCTGAAAATTTTTATAAACAAATTTGAATATTGACATCTTGTACCAAATCAAACAAATGCTTTAATCATACTACTGTATACATTATGAAATGACCTTAAAGATTCCCCCCAAACCTGGATACTTAAATGAAGACATTAAAGTTTAAGGAGATCTGTTTAGAGCCTAGTGACTATTAATTTTTGAATTCAGAATTTAAAGATGCGTGC
>NW_012105564.1:1639709-1694939 GCF_000951045.1 Mandrillus leucophaeus
GTACATAAGCAGTGTCTTAACTTTCAGAGTAGCATTTTCAATCCAAAAGATTGCTTCTTTCCTACCCTCTTTCCCTTGCATCTCTAAATGTTGTAAAGGCAACGAAGCAAAACAAAAGCCTGAGTTTTTCTTGGGTGCAGAAGTAGAGGAAAGAAAGAAATGGAGAAGGAAGAATGTCTTAGAATAAGAGCTGGCTGGGGTGGACTTAACAACTGCATAGTGCTGCCTGTTCTAAAATCTAAAATACAACTTTCAACTGTCTGAAATCTCGCCAGTTAGATACCACCACCTCCCATCCCAAGAAAAAAAAAAAAAAACCACCAGAAAACATACACAGTTTCTGAGGTCATAAAAGAGTTTTTTGTTAGTAGGAATTGATTTATTCATGTAATTTTCCTACTTAAGAGGTAAGTGCACTAAGGAAAAGAGAGTTTGGTTTGAGATGTGAGCAGAGAAACCATGTAGGTAATTTTAGAGCATATTACCCTTTGGAAAGACATTATGGATATGTACTTGGGGAAGTTTTCATCTTTGATTTTTTTGTCATGCTTGGGAAAAGGGGATACTGGGGACATGGACATTGAGGAGTGGGAAATTGCCAAATATGAACTTTGAACAGTTTATTTCAAAAGTTCTGTGTAAAGCTGATTTTGAGTTCAGGAAAAAGAGGATGCTTTCCTCCTCTTCTCCCCTCCACAAACACACAATATGAAATAGGACTTAGAATTCATACAACACTTTTATTGGCTTGCAGTATAAATAAAGGAGTTTTCTGTGGCCTCTCCTTTGTGAGCCTTTGCTTTTAAGAGAAAAGAGGTTCTTGTATCAGATAATCAAAATGCCATTCTGCAAGTTGGGACATATGTCCTTGAAAGAAGTTTTAATTTTTTTAAAAAGTTATGTGGTTGAAGGAAAATAAAATAAATGAAGATAAGTTTTTAACAGGTTTATGTCCTTTCTTTGACTTGTTAAGTTGGGGTTCATTGTGGAGTAGGACCATATTACCTATGCATATGTAAATTTTTCTCAGCTGGAAAATAATAGAACTATACAGCAAGGACAATAGTTTGTGTATGAGAGGGGGGCAATTCTGTTTAGAAAGATTGGGTTATTGCCTAGAATTAAATGACTTAATATATAAGCTTTCCTAGATGTGCCTTACTTGTCTTGTTGTCTCTTAGTTTGATTGTTATTTTTAGCATACTGGTAAGTAAATAGCACTTACATAGTGCCTACTTTTTGTCAGGCAATGTCCTTAAAGGCTTCTATTTTAGTAGAGATTATATGATTTTCACAATAAACATAGCCCATCTAGCTTTACATCTTTTAACAAATTTGTGTCATACCAGTTTTTCAGATTTAAGCACTTTTTTGCTTATCTTGCCAAACTTAAAACAAGTCTAATTGAAAAACTTCATAAGAAAGAACTGGGCAAAACGTCAATTGATTTCCACAAGCTAGTTTTCCTTGTACACTTACAAAGCCCATAAAAATTAAAGAAGTAGATGTCATTATGGAGGCTGAAATGTTTACTAAACTTCAGGGCTCCTATTTTGACTTTTTAATCTGCCAGGGGTGCTATTAGGTATGTTTAATGTTTAGATGAGTGGGTATGTTTTATTACACATTCGTGCCCCTCTCAGGCTTTTTTCTTTAATTGTTGAGTCAAATCAGGTACCACAGAAGATACAAGTAGTCTTAAGTGCCGAGTAACTTGATCACAATAAATCTTTTTTCTTCTACTAGTGAAGTAATCTCTGACTTGAAAATAGTGTTTTAATACTATAGTTGAGTATTTTATTCTAATGCTAGTTATTTATTGGCTTTCAGTTTTAAGGGACTTGTTATTAGAAAATTAGTATTTTGTATTTACTAAATAGTGAGAGATTCTGAATGTTGTGTGAAGAGGCCAGACGTTTTCAGGCCATGATACGACTTGATGACTGGGTTCTCAAATATCACATTATGCAAGGGTTCAGTGAATAAAGTTTAAAGTTAAATATTAACTTGAGCTGAGAATACTGGGCTCTTTTAAAAATTACTTTTCTTTATTTATGTTTGGAGTTAGAGAGGCAGATAGGGAAATAAATGTGTCATTGGTATTCAAGCCACTTCCTTTTTCCCCTCTCATTTTCCTAATTTTAGTTCTTTCTATGTTTAACTCTTAGATGTTTTTAATTTTTGTGGGTACATAATAGGAGTGTATATTAATATCAAGCCACTTCTGATATTAAGGATTTTGCAGCCCACAGATAGCAGGTTCCAGAAAATATCTCTATTTCATTGTAGTTACACAGTCTTAAGTATGTATTTTTGTACATAGGCTACATACCTTACAGTATTTTTGCAAATTCCTTTTTAAAATATTTGAGCTGCTCTGTTACTGCCTTTTCTGCTTAGGTGGATATATGTATCAGGTAAATTGATTGTGGAACGTAATTAGAGACACTGCATTGGAGTGAAAGTCAGTTTTATAAAGTTGAACACAGATTTTTAAAATGCTCTACATAGATTTGTTTTTATATTTTTCTGTAAATTTTAGGCCATGTGTGGTGGCTCATCCCAGCACTTTAGGAGGCTGAGGTGGGAGAATTGCTTGAGCCCAGGAGTTTGTGACCAGCTTGGACAACACAGGGAGACCTTGTCTCTAAAAAAAAAAAAAAAAGTGTAAAAATAAAAAGTAAATTAACTGGGCCTGGTGGCACATGCCTGTGGTGACTGAGGTGGGAGGATCGCGTAAGCCTGGGAGGTTGAGGTTGCATCATGAGCCATGCTTGCGCCACTGCACTCCAGCCTTGGTGACAGAGCAAGACTCTGTGTCAGAAAAAAATAAAAAATAAAATTTATAGTTTGCTTTTATGTGATTTTCTCATGGCAGATAGTATCATTAGCCCGTGAATACATCTCCCCAAGCTAAGAATCTATTTATAGTGTCTGTAGTGATACCTAATAAATAATGAAAGATTGAGTTGGAGCAGGTGATGATTAAGAGTAAGTGTATGTTTGTAAGTCTCTGGATTTCCATAATTGTAAAAGGAAAAAAAGATATTAGGAAGATTAGGTTGCTAACATTGAAGTCTGTTTTCTGTTCAAGTAATATGTTCAATAAACATTGCTAATTTGACTTATTTTCCGCTTATCCCTTCATAAAGTGCAAAATGCTGAATGTTTTATGTCTTAATAAACTTAGGAGCAATTAAGGAGACATCATTTCACAAGCTTGAAATGTAGGCTATTACTATTCGATCAGTCCGTTTTTATCTTATCAGGTAACCATCAATTTTAGAGTTTCAAATGAAAGTGAAAACCAGTAGCATAATTCGACCATGTATTAAAAAAAAGAAAGAAAAAACTGCATATGGCTTTAAGTGCATTTCAAATACATTCAGTGGTTAGTTCTAAGAACAACCCTTATTTCCTTTCTTTTGGTAACCTGCCCTCTCCCTGCAAATGCAGCTCCATTTGGTATGAGCAACAAGGCAAATGCCTAAAACAATCAACAGTTAGAGGGAAAGCATTAATGCTGGAGTATTAGTAGCCTAGTTACAGATTGCACTGCGTCAGACTGTTCCACACCCAGAAGACGTCAGGTGACTTCAGTTCTGCTGCAGTTGTGCAGCAGAGGAGACTGCAGACTTCGGTTGAGGAAACGGGTATTTCATGTCTCAGGGAGTAGATTTGTGCAGTTATAGCTTTTCTGTTGGTATGCATAATTAATAATTGGAGCTGCAAAGCAGATCGTGACAAGAGATGGACGGTCAGAAGAAAAATTGGAAGGACAAGGGTATATCTGCTTTTTAATTTCTTACTCAGTTTTTATATGTAACCACTAATATATTTCTATGTATAAGCCTTGGAATTTAGATATTTTGGATTAAAAGTGAAACCACTGAAGAGTTGAAGGCTAAAGGATTAAAACAGCTATCTCACGTGTTTTTCCATTTAGTTGTATACCAGAAAATGTCATGCTGTTCTGTTTCACTGGCATTCGGTTTAGTCTTTTCAGTCCTGCCGTTTAGGTTCTGTTCTCTAATCTTGCACATTGTAAACAGTATAGATCTGACAGATTTCATTTGTTCGTCACTTGGATGTGGTAAATATACATTGCTGTTTCTGTATGTTGTAGTGACATATTTTCCGTGACTATTTAAACAAACCTTACTTGGTGTAGTTGAAATTCTGTGCAAAGGTTTGTAGGTAGCAAGATACTGCGTTTGCAGTAAGCCTCTTTTCTTTGAAAATCTGATTTGAACCTTTAAAATTATTACCAACTTTCTTTTAATCAGATTATATGCATCTTGAAATCATTCAAATTATACACAGTATGATTACACAGTAATTTTAAATGCATGTCTATATCTAAGTCACTAACCTTTGTCCTTGTAATGACCAATCAGTGATTTTGATCCCTTTTCCTCCCCCTTGAAAGCCCAGATCCTTTCAAATCTCAGTGGATCATTGTGTAAGAATTTAAGCCTGTAAATGGCAAAATGTTGACTAGAATGAATATTTAAATAATATTTTATTATGTAGATGGTTAAATCTACCCTTTTTTTTTTTTTAAAGAAGGTGGTAGGCTGTATATCTAACCACTTATAATAAATTAACTTAAAATTATTAGAGCTATTTTAAAGTAGCTCCAATAGACATTCTACATAAGCAGTTTTTTTCCTGGCTACATTCAAGTTTTATAATTAAAAAAATTATTTCCTTCAAGCAGGATTGGCAACAATATTTCTAAAAGCAGTATGTAGAGCTAATTACAGTAACTTTTACAATATCCTTTTAAAAATTTGTTCAATAAGGATGTGGGGAAAAGGTGAATTTAAGATTGAGATCATATTGAGACATTGGTAAGATTTTATGGTTGCAACTTATAAAACAGTAGAAAACCAAACAGCTTTGGGTTTTGCCTTTAGGATTTCTTTATATGTGAACCTAAAGAGAAGGATTTTTTTTTATTTCTTCATCCTGTTAGCCGTTACAGATTGATGAATTGATACATGGTAGCTTTTGCTAAGTGAAAATGATACAAATGATAATACAGTAAACACAGGCCTTAAAAGTAGGTGAAAAGTCATATCAGGGCTCATTCTGCAACTATTAAGACTCTATTAATAACTTAAGTCTTAGATCATTAAATAACATCCTAAGTTCTTTATTTGTTAAAGTAATTTAAGGGTATTATGAGACAGGAGAAATTAAGATCCAGTGTAGTTCATATTTTTTCCAGAGATGTGTTTGATTATTTTTAGGTACCCAAATGTAAAATTGAATTTACTCCTGAATATCTCTGGGGAGCCTCACATTGTAAGTGGAATGGCCTAATATTTTTTAGTACTTGTCTGGCTGTTTTGGTCAGTAAGATTAACTTTGCCTGTTTTTCTGATTCAGTGGTGAAATTATGTTTTAGTATTTTCTCTATCAGCAGCCAATTTTAATATTAGAGTAATATTAATTTAAGATTACAGAGTAAGAGTAAGGTTTAAATTGGAAATCACAGAAGTTGGAAGCTACCATGGAATGAGTTTTTCCTCAAAAAAAAAAAGAGTTTGATGGCAGAAAAAGAGCCTAATCTAGGGTCTAGGTAAATTTAAAAAATATACTTAAGCATTTTTCTACTGCATTCTCCCCCTGACCACCAGTATAGCGTAGTGACAGATTTGAGAGAGATGCTCTGATTTCAGTGTTCTTTAAAAGGTGGTGTACACACACCACCGTGTGTGCGTGCTGATTAACTGGTATTTAAGATATTTAATCTTTCAGGCTAAAAGTGTTAATAATTTGTATTGTTTTATATATTCATATTTAGGAGGATACTTATGACAAATGACATTTACATAGTATTTGATTATTGGGGTTATATGAGAAGTTTTGAGTGAGGCAGTCGGAAGATTTTTCGGAGCTCAAAATAGGAAGGAATGGGTAGGCCTAGGGATTTGGATGGGGGTAGGAGAATGATATAACCACTAAAAAGCTGTAGTTGAGACACTAAATAACTTTCTGGGTAGAACAGAATATTTAGGACAGGAGTTGAAAGGTAAGATTGGTATAGTCAAAGAATGTAGAAAATTTAGATGATCTAGATTAGGTTTCCTCATCCTTCTCTGTAGACGAGAATCATCTAGTGCTGCTTAAAAATGCAGATTCCTTAGGTCCTGACCTACCAAATCAGATTTTATAGGGCCTGGCAATCTGCATATTAAGCATCCTGGTGTAATTCATGTTGTTGGGCAAATTCGGGAAACAGTGATCTAGGGTTTAAGCCTTGTTTCTGGTATATTTTGATTTTGGCTAGAACAAGAAACTTACCCTTTTTGGTCTTAATTTCCTCGTTTGCATGCTGTCCAGGGTTCCAGTTGAGAGGTTCTCTGGTTTTATGGAAAAGATACCCTGGGCCAGACCGCAGAAGACACTGAGTTTTGGATTTCATTGTAAAAGAAAGAAAAAGGCTCTGGAAGTTTTAAAGTAGAGAATGGTAAATGATAGCAGTTTTGAAAGACTGGTTTAGCGTGCCGCGTAAGATCAACTGGGGGAGAATAACCTATAGCCACACCAGTTAGGATGACTGTAGTTGTGCCCAGATTTAAAACAGATAGGCTTGAATGTGGCCTGAAATAGGAAGGAAAAAGAAGTGGTAGATTTGAGAAATTCAAGGAAAGAATACTTGGCATTTGGTATAGATTTACAGGACAAGGATGAGGTATAAAGACTCAAGGGGCAACATGAAGTTTGAATTAGAGTGAAACATTGGCAATGACAGTCCTTTAGTATTAGGAGAAATAAAGCTAAAATAGAAAAGATGCCAAGTTGGGTTTCAAACACTTTGAATTTGAGAGTCAAATGCAGAGGGAGGCAGGTAAATACTGTGTGAGGCGATTGCACTGAAGGAACTGACTATTAAGAAAGGCAAGCCTAAAACCTACGTTACGGAGGTCTGCGGCATCAGGGAAGATGAGGAGTTATAGAGCAGTAAAAGAAGCAAGATAGTATAACTGATACTAAGGGGGGTAAGAATTTTCAAGAAGGAGTGGGCAATTAAATACTTAGAGAAACTGGTTAATATGAGGGAGAAATGGATGTGAATCTTTGAATCTTGTTAAATTTTAAAAGTAGGTGCAACACTATTCTTTATTGTTACAGTACTCTTTGGATTTGTCAGTTAATGTGCCAGAGGTGACCTTCAAGAGAAGTTTCTTTCTGTAGGATAGGGAAATAAATGTTTCTAGCATTAAAACTCAATGTAATTATATCTCAAGACAAACTAGTTTTGGATTGTTTCTGCAGCATACTTCCGCGTAGAGATTCTTATAGGACTGTCTGATCTTGTGATAAGCTACTTTACATTTTTCGAAAGCCTTGAGTAAAGCTCATACTGCCATTTTGCTAGAGAGGAGCAGGGGTCTTGGTGTTTGAAATGCCTTACTTGGGAAGGCCAAAAAATACCCAACAATGGAACTTTGGCATTAATTAATAATTACGGGGTCTACTGATTGGAAGGACTCTCCTTTCAGTTCTAAACTTGGTTAAAACTGAATATTTAGGCATTCATTAGATACATCTTCTAGATCTTGGGTTAGTAGTGCAGCACTACATAGGTATGTGTTATAGAGAATTTAGAAGGTAAATAGAAAAGCAAAACTCACATCACATAGAGAATGGTTTTTGGGGCATCTTTTTAACAGGATAATGTGTGTTGGGAGGGTTATGTGGTATATTTTATTCCGTAGTCTTTCTCTCCCATTAAGTGGGGAAATAACTTTTATTTTTTAAATACTGTACATTATTTTAATGACTACAATATTTTAATTCCATGTAGTTAAATGAGGTTATTGCTAAAGTTTTGCAAGTACAGGTTGAACATTCCTAATCTGAAAATCTAAAAGCCAGAATGCTCCAAAGTCTGGAACATTTTGAGCACTGATGTGATGCCACAAGTAGAAAACTCCACCCATAAATACTTGACACAATCATTGTTTCATTCACAGAATTATATAAAATACTGCGTAAAATTATTTTCAGGCTATGGGTATAACATGTAGATGAAACGGAGTGAATTTCATCTTTAGACTAGGGCCTCACTCCCAAGATACCTCATTATATATATGCAAGTATTCCAAAATATTTCCAAATATTCCAATGTATTCTAGTCCCAAGTATTACAGGAATACCTCAACCTGTAGAAACAATGCTGAAATGATTATAACTGAATATGTCTTTGTTTCTATTCGTGATTACTTGCAAATTTCTGGGTTATGTTATTTAGGCTTTGGGTGCCTTTTACAAAACTTCTCTCCAGAAAGATTGTACAAATTATTTTCATTAGTGAATGTGAGTGTCCATCATGGATCTCTGGCTAAGATTAAATGTATGTATTCCTTTCTTACAGTTTTTACTCTAAGATAGTTATTTTGTCAGTGTTAACTCATTAAGTTACTTGATAAGAACCAGCTTTGTATTGTAAGAATGTGTAAGCACTGGGAGCAATGGTGGAAATACCCTTTCAATTTTATTTACTCAAGTCTGTGTACTACTAATCCTTACCAGGACCCATAACTGGTCTTTCCACTAAATTATATGTGTCACAGCCAAATTAAAATTACTCTTCCAAAATGTAGCTCTAATCATGGCACTTAAGGGATTTACCTTTACTTACTTTTCAAATGAAGTTTATAGTGTCTATCCTAGACGTTTAAAAGGCATTCCATGGCCTAGCCCCAACCTTTATAATTTCATCTCTCATTACTCCCTGTCTCTAGCCACATTGAAGGACTTGTTCTCTAAACATGCCTGTTCTTTGCCTTTGCTTGTGTTTTTCTCTCCACCTTGAATACCCTTTCTTCCCATTTCATTTTGCTCAAGTAGTCCTTACAAAGGACTTCTCCTTGAGGTGTTCACTAAGCCTCCCTTAGTGAGGGGAGGTAGTTCAGTGTTCCTCACTCCCATCCCTCAGTTTTCACTTTGTACTTTTTTTCCCCCCCCAAGGGAAGGGCATAAGGGGTCTCATTTTGTACTTTCTGTTACAATTATTTATTCATAAATATCTTGGCTCTTTTTCCAGCCTCCAAATTTTTTTGAAGGCTGTCAACAGTGGTGGCTTCATCACTGGATCTTCTGATTGACTTGGTGCAGCTTCTCAGTGAAGGGAAAGAGTGAGAACTCCATTGTTCAGCCAGGTTTACTTCTGTCCTTAAACCCACATAAATTTTTGGAAAATGTTAAAATATGTTTTCAAGTGGGAGAAATTAGAAAAAGGATTTCCCCACTTCTCCCCTTCTTAAAGGAACAATTCAGCAACTTAAGGAACTTCTGTAGATTCAGAATTTTTAGAATATTCCTGCAAATAAGACATTCTATTAATCATTTATTCCAACTTTCTATTTTACTGATAAGGAAACCAAGAAAACGAGAGATTTAAATATTTATCAGGCCCATACAGGACCATACCACTGGTCCATGCTGGCATGAAGCCTTTGTTTTTATCTTATAATTTATATTTGCATTTATATAATTTATTCTTGAATAACCAAAGAATGAAAAGTATATAAAAGCTAAAATGGCCTATGTTTTGATATTTTATTTGTGCATTGTCTAGTTGTGGCATGTTATTGAATGTCATACACTTCTTTCGTATTGTCCTCACTGCAATAAAAAAGGCAGTCAGTTGTCTGTCACACTAATCATGGAAGAAGGTAGGTGAGGTTAGTCATTTAGTACAGATATTGTCAAAAGGTTAAACCTAGTGGGAATTTCCTGGGCCAGGAGAATAATTTCTTTTCGTCTTTAAGGATTGGATTACATGCTTGGATGTAGGCAGAATATCTAGGCAGAGAATAGAATTCTTAAATTTGTTCTCTGGGTGTCCCCCAAGTTCCCTTTTTATTTACAGCCATCTCAGTATCTGCAGGAGATTATTTCCAGCCCTCCACTGTGCGTCCCCCCACACCATGGATACCAAAATCCACAGAGGCCCACGTCCCTTATATAAAACGGTACAGTATTTTCATATAACCTACGCACATCTTGCTGCATGCTTGAGATCATCTCTGAGTTACTTTTTACAATGTAGATAGTTGTTACATTGTTCAGGGAATAATGACAAGAAAAAAGTCCATACTTGCTTAGTACAGATGCAGTCATCATAGGCCTAGCTACATTTTTCCATCTAGTTAGTTGAATCTGCAGATGTGGAACCCACAGATAGAGAGGGCTGACTGTATTCACTTGGTCCCATCTCTTGCTAGAATTTGGGCTGAAGGATGATGATTAATTTAGACAGTACTTTTCTTTGCATCCTTGGAGCAGTGATCCGACACCACGTTTATACTTATTTCTCTGCTCTATCATGAATAAGGCTGACATATTACTGAGTGTGTGTGTATTTTTTTTAGTCTGCTTCATGGCTTTCAAGTTTGTTTGATTCAGCTGCCCCTTAGGCATTTGACGTATTATAGACACCAAAATATTTTGTGTTGTCTTTCTTCAAATACTATATCACTACTATATTCTATATAACATTTACTTATGAAGCTCAATGCAATTTAAAAACTGAAAAATTATCAAATATTAATGATAATTATTTGTACTGTTCGTTGATTCGGTGAACATATATTGTGTGTACAATAGTTATATAAGGTTATGGAAGAAGAAATATAACTGATTTACTTCCTAGTGAAGTTCATTCTGTGTTTTGAACTAGTAATTTGCTTTGAGCTTTCCCCTCCTCCAACTCTAGTATATTAAGCTTTAAGTTTCTAGAGTTAACGCCATTTCGTTTTTGTTAGTAGAAAATAGGATTTTGAGCAGTAACTTCCTGTTTCTAAGACTTGGTGCCTACTTATTTTAAGTTTAGATGCCAGTAAGAAGGAAAATTTAAACTACAGTAAATTACACATTGAACCAGTTTATTTTCTAATTTTAGGTTTCTATTTATGTAGGTCTTGATCAATTCCAGTAATTTAAAATAATAACTACATGCTTATCAAAATATCAGAAATACAGACTTGTCATAGGAAAAGTTCTCATTTTAACGTTCTTTGCAATTGAAAGTCATTGAAGTGAGTGCAGGTAGGGAGAGTCATGTATATCCAACATACTTAAAGAGAAGATACTTAGCTTTACCTTAGAGAAAATGAAATTAAAGGTAGGATTGTTCTGTAAAGAGAAAATTATCATGGTTTAGGAAAACTAGGAGTGAGAAACTAGAACTGTTTTCTGCCCTTTTTTGTTGTTTTCTCCTAGTAAAGCTGGAAATAGAGTCTAGGATTAAGGGAAATATTGAAAACTAGATGAACTAATGAAGTAAACTGGTGAATTTAATTATAAATGAAGCATGTGTGGTGTTACTGAACTTCACTTTTCTCTTAGAGAAATTCATATTATCCTTAGAAGACAGTAAACAGCGGTAGGTAGTTTTTATGTTCCTGCAACATATTGAGGCATTTTCTACTTGAAATATAGGAAAAAGACCACTGGCTGGGCCTTGTAGCTCATGCCTATAATCCCAGCACTTTGGGAGGCAATGGTGGGAGGACTACTTGAGCCCAAGAGTTCGAGACCAGTCTGGGCAACATAGGGAGGCCCTGTCTCTACAAAACTTCTAAAAAATTAGCTTGGTGTGGTGGTGCATGCCTCTGGTCCCAGCTACTCGGAAGGCTGAGGTGGCAGAATTGCTTGAGCCCAGGAGGTCAAGGCTGCAGTGAGCTATGATGGTGCCACTCTGCTCCAGCCTGGGTGACAAGAGGGAGACCCTGTCTTACAACAACAACAACGACAAAAAGAATTTGATTGACTTTATCTTGGCACATGAAAACCAGTAACTATGAAAATAAATGTATTTTAGTTCATTCTTAACATAATTTAGTTTTTAATCACAGCTGTGCATAAAGTTTTAGAATAAACGGAGGATGAATCAGGTTTTTGGGATTTAGGGGAATGTAATTTTTGCCACAAAATTGTATACTAGCACAAAATGGCTTCTTTTGCTTTATGATTGAATTTCACAGTGGATCATTTATAATGTCCCTTCACAAAAAATGTTTAGTGGTTTAAAAGTGTACTTTCCCGGGAGCTCTTCCTAATCTTTTGAAGTGAGAGACTCTGTTTTGAAATGCCTTGTTGGACTGTCAGCAGTTCTCCAGCGTAGCTCACAACATTAACTTTGTGGAATTTCAGGTTAATAGCAAGATTTGCAATTGTGCACTGTTGATTTGGGTGGTTTTATCTGACAAGACATTTAGGTAATGAGTGAGGCTGGATGGTGAATTTAAACAGTAAGGAATATTTATGAGCTTGGATTAATTTTGAAGATTACTTAGCAGATGTTTTCTTATGAAAATTTTCTTTCGTATGCAACTTCATAACTGCAGGGACTCATTTAACAATACTAAACTTGGGTAAGAGAATCTTGTACTCCTCAAATATTGTTGGTTACTAGAGAGCTAGAAATACATATTTTTAAAATCACAAACCATCTTTTAGTTCATATTATGTGGGGAAAGGAGTATGTGTGTGAAAACACAGTGTTTAAAACGATTTTAATTGTAAAGGCCATTTGTTCTCTGTAATAATAATGTTCTATCCTAGGTGTAGGATTTTTTTTTAATAAAATGAATAGTAAACATTGACTTAACTTCACATCTTTATGTTTGGCTTCTATTTGCTGGAGATTTTCTAGAAATGGTATTTCTCTTTTCGTTATATGCTTTGTCAAGTTTATTGCTTAATTAAAAATTTTTATATCATTCTTAAACTCACCAATGTCTTTTTTATCTATTTTTATAGTTTTTATGTATATGTAATTACATATATAGTTATAGTATACATTTATTATTTTTAAGGTGAGAACAGTTTTGATTGCTTCTAGAAAACAATTTAAAGAAAACATGGTTTATTCATATTGAATCTCTTAATGAAATTTATTGGTCTCACCTATAACTCTACTCGTAGTGTTAGTACATTGTGTCTCTTGTCTCAATTGTTTAAACTAAGGCAGAAACAGCACTTGGTATTCTCAAGTAGGCTAAAAAGCAAACTTGAGTATTAATATAGTCTTTTAAATACAAAAGAGTGATATGCAAAATATAATATTAGTATAGTCCTTTAAATACAAAAGAGTATAATAGAGTGAGACCTTCATGGTCAGACTTGAATTTCAGTTTGTAACCCTACACAATTTATTTAACAATATGTTTACATTACAAATATACAGATACATTTGCATCATATATGTAATGCAGATAATACTTTTTAGAATTGTTGTAATTGGAGGTAATGTATATACAATGTTCTCAACACAGTGCCTTGCTCAGACTGGGAGATTACAAAATCATTGTAGAAAGGGGAAGTATAGAAATTCTGCTGTTTGTTTATTGTGCTATTTGTTTATCATGTAAAGTGTTACTTTCTTAGGCGTGGTGGTTCAAATTCACCAAAGCACTGTAACGTTGTCGAAGTAAGATAGGAAAGATTTAGTGGAAGAGACAAGGATCTGAAATTTTGCTTGTATCTTTTAAAAAACTCTAGTTAAAGGAAGAGGAGAGAGCCAAGAGAGATGCTGGTTTGCCAGGTATTTGGATGAGATACTTTTGTAGCAATAACAGGTACCCATGAGCCTGAGATTTGCTAATTGAAACCTCTTTAGATATACTTTCAGAGAAAGTTGAATTCACCTTTTTTAAAAAATCAGGGCTTAGCTAAGCATCACATTTAATATTTGATTGCGTTTCTTGTCCTTATCTCTTGACCTTATCTCTTACCTCTTGAGCTTTAGTACCTTTATTTAGTGTGTTCAGTTCACCAAGCATTTCCATATGTGAAATTTACAGTTTAGCTTCAAATACTTCCTTAGGTGGGTATTATTTTTCTAATTTTACACGCAGGGAAACAGAGATTACATTATCTTCTCAGATCATATTGATACTAACCTGAAGGAAGAAATAGGACTCAAAAGAAATAGGACTCAAGCTCCTCTTAATGTCTTTATGAAGAGAGCTAAACTCTGCACAGATCCTTTTTCAGGTGAATGCTTACTATGTTGAGATAAAAGCTTACTATTATGTAAGTACTAAATTTTCAATTCTGAATTCTAATTACTTTTCCTGGCATTTGGGAGGAATTTGATTAAGGATTGTGATTCCTAATAAATATGTAATTATTATAAACATTATGGTTGTGAAAAACATAAAATTTTAATACCATTCTAATATTTATATATTTGTTTATTTCCTATTTAACTGCCATTCTCATTCCTCACCTGGCATTATTAAAGTGAACTTAATATTTGCTTTTGCTTCAAAAGTAGGTATTTTTTTTGCCAGCCATTCCCTGTCCTAGTATTTTTAGGAACAGCCAAGCCAGTTCAACTCCCCCCTGCCCCGCCTTCCCAGACAAAAGTTTTTTAAAATTGAAACCTGACTTCGGGCTATTCAAAGAAGAACGTAAGAATTTGATTTGAGTTAAAATGTAATTGGATGACTTCTGCATGTAAGGCATGCACAATGCAGGCTGACACTATTTTTAGCTATGGCAGATGACATTTATGATTACCAAATGTAGGCAACTCTTCTTACTGTGCATTGAGTGAGAAGTTTTTATTTTAAAGAAAAGATTTAAGTGTACTGACTTATTTTGATTTAAAATTTTAGTTTGATAGAGATGCTATTACACAAAACACAATCATTTTCCACATTTTTATCTTGGAAACAAATGTTGGCAAGGACTGCGGAGCATTAAATTTTTTCTAAACTACAAGGGTTTGTTAAAATTGATGAGCATTATTTTTAGCAATTCATAAGCATTCCCCCAAAGTTATACATGGAAAAGTACTGCTAGATTCATCTCAGATCTTTGAAAGGATGTTTAATGAACATTTTATATGAGTAAGGTTGAGGCCACAGAATAGGGTTACCTTGTATGATTAACCCTTTATTCTGCAGTATAGGAAACTTGAGGAACCATGAAAAGTTAAACTTTCCTTATATAAACTCTTTGTCTTAATTTTGGTTTTTCAAAAATAAGGAGCCACTAAAGTGATTACCGAGGAATCCAAAATTAGCATTTTGGTGATCCTGTAGTTCTTATTGAAAGGTGTCCTTTATTTTAATTTGAAAATTAAATGTTTCTGTTCTAAAAATAATCTGGCTGCTATTCAGACAATGCAGCAAGCATTAATGATGTAGGTAATGGGAATATAAAGATGAAAGGCATTTATCAGTTTTCCGGGGTCTAGTAAGGGGAGACAAGCCTGCAAAACAGTGTTTTCTTTTTTATAAATTACCTGAAAGCTTTTTTGTTATTTAATAAATGTAGACATCTGAAAATAGTGTAAATAAAATAAATGTTAAGTCTAAAGCATAGAAACATTTTTTAAATACATCAATTAGAATTAGTAACCTGTCATAAGGTATATATTCATTCTAATCAGTCAACAATAATATTGAAAATGTAGTAGTTTTTGGCTTTCTGCTCAGCTCTGGGGATAAAGTTGGGTATTAAGACATACATGTTCTTTTATGGAATTTGCAACCTAGTAGAGAAGTATGTTGAAATGAATGTTTTTTTAAAGTTTTATATCTATTTCCAGGACAATTTTCTTCACCCCCTTCCCAAAAAAGGCCCCACACCCTTTAGCAGTCACTCCTCTTCCCCCAGCCCCTGACAACCACTTACCTACTTTCTGTCTCTACAGAATTCATAACTTGCCTATTAAAGGCATTTCATATAAACAGAATCATAAAATATATGGCCTTTTGTGACTGGCTTCTTTGACTTAGCATATGTTTTCAAGATTCATCCAGGTTGTAACATGTATCAGTACAGTAGTTTCCCCCTTATTCTTGAGGTATAAGACTCTAAGACCCCTTGTATATGCCCTAGAAACTGCAGATAGGACCGAACCCTGTATATACTGTTTATTCCTGTCTATACATAACTGTGATAAAGTTCAATTTATAAATTAGTTACAGTAAGAAATTAACTTTAACAATAAAATAGAATCATGGTAACAGTATACTATAGTAAAGTTAAATGAATGGTGTCTTTCTCAAAGTATCTCATTGTGCTATACTCACCTACTTTTTAACTGTGGTTGACTGCAGGAAACTAACCAGGGAAAGGGAAAATGCAGGTAAGGGAGGACTACTGCAGTTCATTTTGTTTTATGGCCTAATAATATTCTGTTATATGGATATACCTTTTTTTAAAAAAAACTATTCATCAATTGATAGACATTTGGGTTGTCTGTCTCCTCTGGCTATCCTGAATAATGCTGCTATGAATATTTGTGTGTTAAATTTTTGTTTGGACACAGGTTTTCTAGTTTCTTGGGTGAAAATTCCTAGGAGTGGAATTGCTAGGGTCATAAGGTAACTCTGTATTTAATTTTTTGAGGAACTGCCAAATTGTTTTTCACAGTAACTGAATTTTACATTCCCATCAGCAATGTATGAGGCTTCTAATCTTCATCACTTCTTGTTAACACTTGTTATTGCTCATCTTTTTTATTACATCCATCCTGGGGGGTATGAAGTGGTATCTCATTGTGTTTTGGTTTGCATTTTTGTAATGACTAAATGATGTTGAGTGTTTTTTCATGTGCTTATTGGCCATTTGTGTATCTTCTTTGGAGAAATGTCTATTCAAACCTGTTGTCTATTTTAAATTGTTTTTTACTGTTGTAAAAGTTTTTAAATATATTCTGAGTACAAGTCTCTTATCAGATCACTGATTTGCAAGTGTTTTCTCTCATTCTGTGTGGTATCTTTCCACTTTCTTTGTGGTGAAAGTTTTTAATTTTAATGAAGTCCAATTTATCTTTTTTTTTCTTTTGTTGTTTGTGCTTTTGGTGTTATATGTAAGAAATAATTGCCTAATCCAAAGTCATGAAAATTTACACGTATTTTTTTCTTAAAGAGTTTTCTGGCTGAGTGCCGTGACTCATGCTTATAATCCCAGCACTTTGGAAGGCTGAGGCAGGAGGATTGTTTGAGCCCAGGAAGCTGAGGCTGCCTGCTTTGGCACCACTCCACTCCAGCGTGGGCGACAGAGTGAGACCCTGTCTCAACAACAATAACAACAACAAAAAGATAGGAAAGAAAGATAAGAGTTTTCTAGTTTAAGCTGTTAACTTTGACTCTTTGAGCCATTATGAGTTAACTTTTATATATGATATGAAGTAGAAGAATCCAACGTTATTTGTTTTGCTGTTGGATATCCAGTTGTCCTAGCACCATCTGCTTAAAAGACTGTTTTTTTCTCATTGAGTTGCCTTGGCACCCTTGTCAAAGTCAGTTGACCATAAATGTACTGGTTTATTTCTGGGTTATCAGTTGTATTCCACTAATCTACCTGTTTGTTCTTGTGTAACTACTCTACTGTCTTGATCACCATACCTTTTTAGGAAGTTTTGATATAGGGAGGTTCGAGTACTCCAACCTTTGTTGTACTTTTTCAAGTTCTTCTTTATTTTTTTGGATCCCTTATATTTCCATATGAATTTTGCAATTGACTTGTCAATTTTTGCTAAAAGACAGCTGGGATTTTGATGGTGTTTGTATTTTAGATCAATTTGAGGAGTGTTACTGTCTTAATGTCTTTCTATTCATGAACAGGAGTCTTTCCAATTATTTAAGTCTTCAATTTCTTTCGACAATGTGTTATTTATAGTTTATATGTCTTAAAATTATTTTCACTGTATTCCTAAGTATCTTATATTTTTCTGTGCTATTATAAATGGAATTATTTAATTCATTTTCAGATTGTTTATTGCTGGTGTATAGAAATACAATTTTTGTATATTGATATTGTGTCCTACAGCCATGCTGGACTCTCATTCATTATTTCTAGTAGCTTTTTTGTGGATTGCTTAGAATTTTTTAAATGTATACAGCAGGCCCTCATATCATTGTTTTGTTCAGTGTTGTTTCATTACAATGTAGATGAGGAAAAAAAAGCAATTCCTGGCTGGGGCCACTGTGTGTATGGGATTTGTATGTTCTCCCCATGTCTGCACGGGGTTTTCTCTGGGTACTTTGTGGTTTCTTCCCATATTCTAAAGATGTACACATTAGGTTCATTGGTGTGTGTCAGTTGTCTCAGTATGAGTGTGGGGGTGTGTGTATGAGTGTGTCCTGTGATGGAATGTTGTCCTGTCCAGGGTTGGTTCCTGCCTTGCACCCTGAGCTGTCAGGATAGGCTGTGGCCACCTATGACCCAGAACTGGAATAAGCAGGTTGGAAAATGAATGAATGAATGAATGAATGAATGCAGATTATTGTAAAATAAAAACCCGTAAAGTATACAATAATGATGCAAATGCACAACAATCAATGGTGCAGTGTGAAGGCACTGAGTGATCCTGCCATGTTTGCTGTTTTTGAACTGTGTGGTGGCGGTAGGAGGTGCTCCTACCGCAGTGTTTGCTTTGTAAATATTTGTTCCTTGGTTTAACCCACTACTGCTACAACCACCATCACTGATTCACCAAAAATTGTGTTTAAAAAAAATCTTCCTTAAATGTATGTATAGCTTACATTATTTCAATGTTTAATAGTAGCAGTGTTTTGAGTCTTTAGATTTTTTTTTTTTTTTTGAGACAGGGTCTTTCTCTCTTGTGCAGGCTGGAGTGCAGCAGTGTGATCTCAGCTTGCTGCAACCACTGCCTCCGGAGTTCAAGTGATTCTCCTGCCTCAGCCTCCCGAGTAGCTGGGATTACAGGCACCTGCCAACATGCCCGGCTAATTTTTGTATTTTTAGTAGAGACGGGGTTTCACCATGTTGACCAGGCT
Organism: Mandrillus leucophaeus; assembly: GCF_000951045.1. Lineage (NCBI taxonomy): Eukaryota > Metazoa > Chordata > Mammalia > Primates > Cercopithecidae > Mandrillus > Mandrillus leucophaeus. Next base: position 1,658,495 of record NW_012105564.1, read on the forward strand.
GGTCTCAAACTCCTGACCTCAGGTGATCCGCCTGCCTTGGCCTCCCAAAGTACAGGGGTTACAGGCGTGAGCCACTGCGCCCAACCTTTATTTAGAATATGATGATGTTTTTGTCACCAGAAATATGCCATAGAAACTGAAGTCTTGTTTATATAAATTAACCTATGGTAAATTGGTTTTGTTACATGTCATTTCACTTAAAGGCACAGTTTCCAGGAAGCTATCCTCAACATTTAAGTGAGGATTTACTGTATAAGATCATGTTATCTGCAAATAGAGTTTAGTCTCTTCCTTTCCAACATGGGTGCCTTGTATGTCTTTTTCTTGGCCAGTTGCACTGCATAGCACCCCCAGGACAATGTTGGACCAGAAGTGGCAGGAATGGATGTACTTGTCTTGTTCCTGGTCTTAGGGGGAAAGATGTTTACCATTTAGTTTGAGGTTAGCTGTGGGTTTTTTTAGATGATCTTTATCAGTTTGATAATGTTCCCTTTTGTTCCTGATATGTTAAATGTTTTATCTTGAAAGGGTGTTGGAGTTAGTGAGATGCTTTTTCTGTGCGATGCTTTTTCTGCATCTATTGGGATGATCATGTGGTTTTTGTCCTTATCCTGTTAATATGGTATATTATGTTGATTGATTTTCGTATGTTGAACCAATCTTGTATTTCTGAGATAAAGACCACTTGGCCATGGTGTATAATCTTTTTTATATGTTGCTCAATTCAGTTTGCTAGTGTTTTGTTGAGGATTATTGCGTCTGGATTCATAAGGGATGTTTATCTGTAGTTTTCCTTTCTTGTGATGTCTTTGTCTGATTTGGTATCAGGATTGAACAAACTTCTAAATTAACTAATGAATCTAAATTAATAATTCTCTTGTTGACCATTAGAAGCAACAGTATTTGACTATATTTCTCAGAAGGGATTTTAGTAAAGTTCTATACCTCCCTCCTATTGAGAATCAATTATCTTGGATAAACAATCTTTCAACTTTTTTTTATTAAAACCAATTTGAGGAAACTGTAAGGGACTAGAAATTTTGTTGGCAAATGTCAATTAAGTCAGCCATACTATTTGCTAGCAACTAATATTTTTTCATTCTTGCAGCTTCACTAACAATCTCTTCAGCTTCTTTACAGGAAAAGATTGAAATTCTTCTGTACTTTGCACAGCGGGGTTGGTGGCAGTGTAGATTGCCTCTCAGATGTTCCTGTTTAGGATGTATTCATTTTATCTTATGTGTGACTATCAGTGCCTAGTTGTCTCATTTCTCTTGGCTGTTCTTCCCTTTTTTTCTTCTCCAGTGCTTTAAAGGTTCTGATGGCTCCACTAGAGCATTCCTAGTGCTTGTTTCAGTGTGTCTGTTGTGATACCTGCTTTGAGCTACTCTCATGCAGCTGCTTACATATTTTTATGCAGTATGTGTGGGCTTACGCATGTAATTTTCAGAGCTTTTCCATTTATTGAAAAGACCTTGTTCCTAGGAACCATAAGACAAGAGGAAAGGAAGTGGTAGGTTAGGGTTTACTGTACTTTCTTAAAGTTAATTTTATTTAAGGTTGTGATCATTGAGTACTGCTGGGCCGTATACATGACTATTCTGGTATCATCAACTTTGGGGAAATTGACCTGATTCAACCCAGAACACCAGAATCATCAACTTAAATACTCTAGAATTTTAACTTGTCAGCTGGTTAAATATTTATTAAGCTAACAGAGAGGGTGTTCTTTTTCCAATAGGAAAGCCTACTGTGAAAAATAACACTCGTAGATTCTTTAGTAGTACCGAATAGAAACAGAATGGTGTGATTTTTTTTCTGATTATAGTCATGATTCATACTTGCCAATAGAGTGGGACCATTTCAGATGGCACAGAAAAGAATAAAGCAGCAAGTAAAACTCATTGATATTCCCGTTATGCAGAGAAAAACACTGCTTAGTGGTTATCCTTTCAGACTTTATATGTTTAATTTCTTAAGTGAGAATATACTGTGAGTCTTTTTGTAACATTCTGTTTTCATTTATCATTATGGACATGTTTCTGTGATAATGTAGATCTGTATCACTTTTTTAAATGGCTATGTAACACTTCTCTTGCATAAATATACCCTAATTTTATTTAATCAGATTCACATGGTTTTTGAAAGTCATTTTCAACAACTTAATTATAGTTCTCTACTGTGGGAAAGTACTTACCAAATATATTGGAGTAAAGCCCTTTTCTCCGTTTTTGGGTCTAACGGTAGGTGAAATATTCACATTTAAATTTGTCCCTTATTGATTAAACTATCTTGTTAATTTCACTTAGCCTTTCTTGGCCTTCATGATTCATCTTGCATCTTGTAATTATCTGCCTACGCTTTGCCCATTTGTTATGCACACACACGTATAACATTTTGAAGGACTTTAATCAGCTGAGCCTTCAATTTGGCATCATACAACGGAGAGTATGAGTTTTATCTATAGGAATCCTGGGTTCGGATCCATGTTCTGCCACTTATTAATGATGTGATCTTGGTCCAGTCATGTAGGAGCTGGGTTTCACTCGTTCAAGCCTACCTTTCATTAGGTTTATTTGTTTGTTTGTTTAAGAGATGAGGGGTCTCTGTATTTCCCAGTCTGGTCTCAAACTCCTGGCCTCTTACCTCGGCCTCCCACAGAGCTGGAATTACAGGTATAAGCCACTCTGCACAGTGGCTCATTAGGTTTTAATAATTGAAAGAGATGATGTTGTATAGGCTACTGCAGTGTTTGGCATAAGTTTATGTGCTCAGGAAATAAGGTGTGGAGATTGGAGAATGTAGATCAGCAGTCAAACATCTATCAGTCTTAAGAGTATCATTTCTCATACTTTTAAAAAGTTTCATACAGTTGCCATAATGATAGAGTTTATAATTGCTTGGAAAATTGTAGGAATATGAATTTGTTATATTCCTAAAGTTTTAATAATGTCTGGTACTTAAGATATTTCTAGGAAGGTTCAAATCAGAAGACTGGTGTGAATAAAAATATTTAAGCTTCCTTCTCCCCAAAAAAATATAGATCTAAAAAGGAAGGAAATATTTTTAAATTATACTGAGCACAGATAATGCCACAGTAGTACAACTTCATTGGTTTGGATCCACTGACAGGGAATTTGAATGCAGTACTAATGTATGTATCTTTGTACTGACTATAGATCATGTTAATTCCTTAAGGGAAAAGAGAGAAGATTAATGCCCTTTATGGACGATAAAACTGAAGGCAGAGAGGTTGGAGTCCTATCCAAAATCACAAAATTGCTGAGCCTGGTACATGCTAGGATGTGGGTCTCTTGAATCCCAGACCTGATATTTCCTTTTACCATATTCATTTAGGTAGAAATTATAGACTAATTATAAATCATATCTAGTCACTACACCTGTTTAGACAGTAACTCTGTTATATTAGGGAGGTTTGATTAGACATTTATGTTGTACAGTACAAACCTCTCAAATCTATAGTCATTGATTTCATGGCCAGGTTTTACTGAGTAGTTTTTAATGATAGTAAAAAATAGCGAGCACATCTGCATTTACTTTAACTTTTCACCAATAGTGATTTTGAAGGTTAATGTTTTTGAGCATTTTGAGAACCACTTTTATAAAGGAGCATTTGTTCATTTGGAAAATAGATTTGAGAGGCTGGGCACGGTGGCTCACACCTGTAATCCCAGCACTTTGAGAGGCTGAGGTGGGTGGATCATGAGGTCAGGAGATCGAGACCATTCTGGCTAACACGGTGAAACCCCGTCTCTACTAAAAGTACAAAAAATTAGCCGGGTGTGGTGGCGGGCGCCTGTGGTCCCAGCTACTCGGGAGGCTGAGGCAGGAGAATGGCGTGAACCCGGGAGGTGGAGCTTGCAGTGAGCTGAGATCACGCCACTGCACTCCAGTCTGGGCGATAGTGCAAGACTGTCTCAAAAAAAAAAAGAAAGAAAGAAAGAAAAGAAAAATAGATTTGAGGTATACCTTATCTGCTTATTCCTTTGGGCTATTAGCTTTTACTTACCCTATAATAGTAAAAACTTAGATAAGGTTTAAAATCCTTTCCAATGTGGTTTATAAAGTAACATGTTTACAGTACGACACAACAGTATAGTTTATTGACTTTAATAATACATTTGAAATTTTCTTCTTTATATATTTACTATTTAGATAATGTGATTGTGGTGATAATAATAATAAATAGCCCTGACATTTATTAAGAATTTATTATATGCTATGTACTCTATTAAGTGCTTTACATTAATTATCTTACTAATGAAAAATCTAGTGAATCACATCTCGAGATCATTCTTATTTTTTGACAAATCATTAGCTGTATATATTTATGGGGTACAATGTGTTTTGACAGGTATACAATGTGGTGTGATTAAATCAAGCTAATTAAATTACCACCTTGTTACCTATTATTTTTGTGGTGAGACATGAAATTTACTCTTCAGTTATTTTGAAATATATAGTCTGCTGTTATTGACCGTTGTCACCCTGGGGTGCAGTAAATCTCAACTTTTTTCTCCATTCTATCTAGAAACTTTATGCCTTTTGTTCATTCCTATTTTAATGTATGTTTTATAGATGAAGAAACTGAAATATAGAGGACTTTAGTGACTTACCTCAGGTCACATAGCTTGTAAGTTATGCAGTCATTTTTTTTTTAGTCTCTGTGACCCAACTATAGAACCTAAGTTTTTTGTTTGTGTGTATTAAACCACTGCTGTAGGGCACAAAGGGAGCCTCACAGGAAAGAGTGATCTTACCAAGGGCTGTCTTTATCATCACTTCCCCGTTCTCTCACTGTACCCTCCTAATAATAAAAAAAAGGCATTAATTGTTAGAACCACTGCTAGCAGAAAGGTGCTTACAGTTAGACCTGTACCTTTAGGTTTTCTAGATGCCATTCATTCTTCAAGACCCAGCTTAATTTCCATTTACAGTATTTCACAGTCTTTTAACATTTCTTCCAGTTTTTCCCTTTTCTGAGTTCTCATAACAGTGCAGTATTTATTTTATACCTTCATTGACTTGCTTTTACATGTTTTATCTTTCCTAGAATTGTAATGTTGGACAGGACCTTCAAGAATCAGAATGAGTTTTCTCATTCTGCTAGATTGAGTTACTTGAACAGTATCACCTCATTAAGTGTTTGCTGATTGCCAGAAACCTATTAGCATTGCTCCTATCTCCTTATTCAGTATGACATTATTCGTAATGTCCTTTTGACAACCTATAGATAGACCATTTCAAGTTCTTGTCAGTCGTCAGTTGTGCTAGTACAATAGTAGAAACTAGTGGGATAGCACTGAGCTCATTTAGATGTTTTAGGCAGGGCTGTACCAGACAAGTTGGGGAATATTTGAATAAATAGTTGAAATCAGAGTTTGAAAACAAAGCTCGAAATCATATATAGAATGTTAAATTAATAGCATTCAAGCCATTTAGGTGACTGAAATAAGTGTTTGAATCCCTGCTATGTACTGGACACAGTGTTGGGCATTTAAAATATCCTAAAGAGTACTCATGATATACTAGCAGCAATTAAGGACTTTGTACTAATATCCAACATTGTGCAGTTCACATACAGAGTTTTCCCCCACAGAAGTACCCTTAAGAGCAAAGGAAAGTTACGTACACCTTAGGGGACCTGGGGATCAAAACCAAAGCAGCCCTAAAACTGTGATTTTTCTTCGATGTCACCTCTTCTTGCAAAGAGTATATCCATATTTATTTTACTATTAAATTTTTTTTCTCCCAATTGTTCACAGTTCAGAGAGATTAATTACATCAGTCTATGAATTCAGGATCACTTTGGCACACTTCAGGGTTCTCCTTGGATTGAGCATTACCCGATTTTGAGACATCAGGCTATGCTTCCTTGATCCCCTCAGTGGCCCTGTGGCCATGTCCAAGAGCAGACGTGCTAAGTTGGGCTTTGTCTGACTCATTACTATTAATAAACATTATGTAACAGTGTAGCACATTTACTTTTCTTTTTTCTTTGACCCCAAAATTTTTACAGCATTATATTTATCAACTCTTAGAAGGAAGTAGCTTTTCAGGTAATCTAAAGGCTGTTTTTTTTTTTTTTTTTTTTGAGACGTAGTCTGGCTCTGTCGCCGGGGCTGGAGTGCAGTAGCCGGATCTCAGCTCACTGCAAGCTCCACCCCCCGGGTTTACGCCATTCTCCTGCCTCAGCCTCCCGAGTAGCTGGGACTACAGGCGCCCGCCGCCTCGCCCGGCTAGTTTTTTGTATTTTTAGTAGAGACGGGGTTTCACCGTGTTCGCCAGGATGGTCTCGATCTCCTGTTTTGTCTTTTGCTTTGTAGAAATTTTTCTTTTAATGATACCCAGGTTAAGTTACAATTTTGTTTCTCAAAGAGAGATCTTAAGAGCAGAGTTGTTGCACAAAAAATCAAATAAAAACCGAGGTGAGTGGATCACGAGGTCAGGAGATGGACACCATCCTGGCTAACACGGTGAAACCCTGTCTCTACTAAAAATACAAAAAATTAGCCGGGCATGGTGGCGGGCGCCTGTAGTCCCAGCTACTTGGGAGGCTGAGGCAGGAGAATGGCGTGAACCCAAGAGGCGGAGCTTACAGTGAGCCGAGATCGTGCCACTGCACTCCAGACTGGGCGACAGAGGGGGACTTCGTCTGAAAAAAACAAAACGAAACAAAAAGAGCAGAGTTGTAAAGCTCATTCATATGTGTAGTTTTTCTATCTCAGTCTTTTTTGATTTATTTTCTGCATATGTTTTGGTGTCACTGAAGTATCTCATTTTAGTGTGTTAATATTTTTTGTTATTGGAATTTATTTATTGAATTATTTGATTATATAGCATGCATTGTATGAGATGAAAAACCCCAAGATGATTTATTTTTTCTTTTTCTTTCTTTTTTTTTTTTGAGACGGAGTCCTGCTCTGTCGCCCAGTCTGGAGTGCAGTGGTGCAGTCTCGGCTCACTGCAACCTCTGCCTCCCGGATTCAAGCGATTCTCCTGCCTCAAGCCTCCCGAGTAGCTGGGATTACAGGCATGTGCCACCATGCCCCACTAAATTTTGTATTTTTAGTAGAGATGGGGTTTCGCCATGTTGTCCAGGCTGGTCTGGAATCCCTGACCTCAGGTGATCCACCTGTCTCAGCCTCCCACAGTGCTGGGTTTACCGGCATGAACCGCCGCGCCCAGCCCCCAAGATTATTTTAAGTAACTCCTTGTTTTGGATTAGAAGTCTTCTAGGCTTTGGAGACATTTAATCATTGTGTATGGCTAGAATGATTTGGTTATGCAGAAGTAAATAACATTTCATGGAGAGGTGTTATATGATATACAACTAAGAGTGGGTTTAAAATGTGGGTTTTAAAGTTAATGTTTCTTTAACTTAGTGTTTCTTTAACTTTTTAGGTTTGGTTTTACTGTATGTAGTAGTCTTTTTATTTTCACAGATGGAACAAATCCAAATTGATAAAATAATGTTCTAATTTCAGATTTCTTTTTCAATTTTTAGTTGTTGACCTCCTCTACTGGAGAGACATTAAGAAGACTGGAGTGGTGTTTGGTGCCAGCCTATTCCTGCTGCTTTCATTGACAGTATTCAGCATTGTGAGTGTAACAGCCTACATTGCCTTGGCCCTGCTCTCTGTGACCATCAGCTTTAGGATATACAGGGGTGTGATCCAAGCTATCCAGAAATCAGATGAAGGCCACCCATTCAGGTGAGATGTCTGGAAAACAAGGCATGCATTGGCAATAGTGTAAACAGGATTAGCATTAAGACTTCATCTACTGTCTATAGAGTTACAAGCATGCACTTTTTTCTTAAAGATAATTGCAGATATTTGCTTAAGCTATACCAAAAACATCTGCTTTCGAGATTTTCAAAAAGTCATTTCAAAGGCTCATGATGGAGGAGACTGTTTACGTATCATTAAACTAACTCTGCTACTTGTTAGGAATATTTATTAGAGTTAGGCATTGGTTATCTTACTTTAATGAGTGTTGTGTCTTTTTAACATGGGTAGGTTTGGTGAGGGTTATATATTCTTTATTGTTTACTTTTTATGCTATCTGATAACATCCTTTCTGATATTTCATATCTTTCTAGTAGTATGCTGATATTTTTCTATTATGCTTTTCTTTATGTATTTTCTTTATCTAGTTTCTTAAGGCATTACTTTTTGATTATTTTTTGGAGAGCTTTATTTCAGCATCTCCTTGTGTCTCAACTATCATCTTCTACCCTTATTTTCACAAGTGTACTATGGCATTATATAGTTGCTATTGAGACACACCTCAGCTTGAGTCTGCCCTCACCTCATACTCTGCATGTGTTTCCTCCTCTTTTTTAATTGACATATAATTCATATACCATAAAACTCATTTGTTTTTAGTATATTCACAGAATTCTACAACCATCACTGTTTTCATCACACAAAAAGAAACTTCCTACTTATTAACAGTTCAACTCCCCAACCAACGCCCAACAACCACTGGTTCACCACGTTTTTAAATGAATTTTTTTCCTCAAACTTGTTAATTTCTGTCTGTAACACCACTACCATGCTAGTTTTCAGGCTCCTGTTTTGATGTTATGTTTGTTTTCATCTCATGTAAAGAAAATCACTAAATATTGTTAAGAAAATCACAAAATTTTGTTCTTTTCCACTGCTTCCGCAGTCTACCAGGAGCCTCTAAAGCAAAGCCATGGCCAAATTCAGTCTGCTGCCTGCTTTTGTAAATAAAGTTTGTTGGAACACAGCCATGCTCATTCATTTCGCTGGTTTCATACTGTAATAGCAGAATTCAGTAGTTGTAACAGGGACCATATGAACATGAAAGCCTAAAATGCTTAACTATCTGGCCCTTTACAGAAAAAGTTTGCTGACCCCTAATTGGACTCCATTTGTTACCAGATTGACTTCTAGTTACCTTGGATTACTGCCGTTCTTACAGATGATGTCAGATTAATTTTTCTAGAAGTACCACTTTTTTTCTAAAGAGAAAAAATAAAGAAAAGGCAGGGGCCCTCTATAGACTGTAGGATGAAGTCCAGATGTCTTTGTCTTGTCTCTCGTTTATTCCTTCTAGAGTTTTGTACCCATGTTCATGCTGCCTTTCTTAGCTCCCTAGATCCCTCAGTCATATTTTTTATTTGGTTCTGAGTTTGATTCAAGACCCAGCTCTTTGGAGGATTTCTTAACCCTGACCCCAGATAATCTGAGAATTCAGTTCCTACTGCATTAAGTATGCCTTTGAAATGTTAATTGTTTTGCATAAGGAGATCATTTTTCTTCAAATAGATTGCAGTCATTTAAAAACTATTTCTAACTTGTTAGCTTGAAAGTAGGGGAAACAAAGAAAAAAACTATTTCTGGCAAGGTAAATACCTGTTTGGGCATATGAGTATGTACCTACCTACAACATGATCCAGTTGATATTAATGGGGAACTTAAATGGATTTACATACTCTGAAAGAGGAGACCTACTAAATTATTTTGCTTATTGTAAAGACTGGTGATCTTTCTCTGGCTTTCTCTTTTTGATGAAGTAATGACGTTATACAAGTTTGGGGGAGAGACCAACATTTATTGACTAGCTCTTATATGTCTAACCTTTTATGTACATATTATTAATAAGTTTATTTTAAGTTTATGATAATTCTGTGAAATAGGTGGTATCACTCCATTTTACAGGGTGGCAGAGAAAAACTTGGAATTCAGTAACTTGAAATTGTAGTTTCAAAATGGCAGAGCCAGCCAGACGTGTTGGCTCATGCCTGTAATACTAGTGCTTTGGGATCCTAAGGCAGGAGGATTGTTTGAAGCCAGGAGTTTGAGACCACCCTGAACAACATAGTGAGACCACCATCTCTACAAAAAATTAAAAATTAGCTAGGTGTGGTGATGCATGCCAGTAGTCCCAGGTATTCAGGCAGCTGAGCTGAGAAAATTGCTAGAACCCAGGAGTTGAAGGCTGCAGTGAGCTGTGATCATGGCACTGTACTCCAGCTTAGGCAATAGAACGAGACTCTTTCTCAAAAAAGAAAGGATGAGTCATATTGTTATCAAGCCACAAATGATAAAGAAGTATGATCTTTAATTAGTTATGCTGAAATACGTAAAAATATTGTCAAGCCAAAACTTCTAAATTTTCTACAGTTCCAATTTTACACATCGATTTTTGAGGTTTTTGGAAAATATTAGTGATTTATTTCCTTCTTAGAAACACTTTATTCATTTTTTAAACTTTCTTCAAAGAGATGAGTCTCACTGTATTGCCCAGGCTAGTCTCGAACTCCTGGGCTCAAGCAATCCTCCTGCCTCAGTGTCCCAGGTAGCTGGAACTACAGGCATGCACCACCGTGCCTGGCTAGAAACACTTATTCTTAAAGTCCTTTTATAGTCATTATAAAGTAAATTCAGCCAACTACCAGTTTAAGCTTGTTGGACAGTTTTTCCTAGTTCCCCTTAATCACACTAGTAAAGGTGATATTATGTGGTTTGTATCTAATATCTGTGGTTACTGAAAGAGTGATGAACAGTGCTGGCCTTGTATTAATATCACATAAATGTCAGCTGAATTAATGTAAATATCTACAGGATGTCATTGATGGGGAGTGCTGTCTTTGTGCTTTCTGGTTAGGCATCTTGTCTTTAGCAAGAACCAGCAACAGTGGTACAAAGAAGCAGAATTCCAACCAGGGTTATATCAGCCACTTTCTTATATTTCTCAAATTTGGGTAAACAAGTAATTGTTGATTTAAATATCAGTGTGAATCTTTGAGTATTTTTCACTTGATATTAATAATTCGGCTTTTTGTTAATAATTGTCTAACAGTGTATTAGACCATGTATTAGTAAAGATATATTCCTGGTCCATAACAGTTGTATATTTCGAGTAGGAAAAATATACAAGTATACGTGTGTCTATATTTCAGAGCTGAATCCAGTAAATACTATAAGACTAACACAAAAGAAAGCATTGTTAGAATTATACAGGAGTGAGAGATAACATGAGGGTTTTATGAAAGAGATTGTCAGTTGAGGCCCCATGGATGAGTGAGATTTGAGATTGGGCTAACTGGCTAAATAAGGTATCACCAGAGGTAAGAGAGCATTGCGGATTGGGAAAACCATATGATTAATAAAGGCTACATTAAGGTTAAAAAATATTTAGTGAATGACTCATTTCTGACTGCAACATAAAGAGTAGTTGGAAGTAAGGTTGGAAAGATTCAGGAGGATGTCCCTGGTTGAAAAGTTGGAGTCATAGAATCACAGAATGTTCGAGCCTGAAGGAACTGAGGGAAAGTCTCTCAAATTTACAGAGTTGGAGCACTTACCCAGAGAAGTTAAATGCCTTTTGCAATGTTGTATAGGTAGGTAGTGGCAGGTCTTCTAACTCCTGCCTGAGTTCAGCCTAGACAGCACTATCTAGGATAGCTCACGTAAGGTTAATCTGGCATTGACTGACAGATTGGATTTGGATGCAGGCAGATCAAAGATTTGTTTGGAGAGCGATAGAATATTCCAGCTCATAAATAGTAAGCACTTAAAATAGAGTGATGGCACTGTGAATAAAAACCAGAAAACATATTTGGGGTATGTTGCAGAGGTAAAACTATGGGACAAGGAGTTGTCTAAGATGTTATTTCCAGTGTATGAAACTGGCGTCCTCAGACATGGGGAGGTTATGAGGACTACTTCCAGCAGATACGAGAGAAGACTCAGCACTTCTGAGTTGGTTGTACTTTGCCAAGAAAAAAATGGCGTCTTTGAAACAATAATGAAACTGTTCCTTACATTCCTGTGGACTTGGCTTTTTCCCCAGTATAGTATTTTTATGTATTTATTTATTACCAATACAATATTTTTAAATTTCACAATTTTAGCCATCTCAGAATGGATTAAAGCATCTAGATGATGTAACTCTTAGGTTTTGCTAGGATTGCCATGTGCTTTTGGCGGCCACTTTACAATCTTGTTCTTAACACATTGAGCAATTTCCCCTAGAGGTTAGTCTTAGAGAGTTTAGGATTTGGAAATGAAAAAGATCTTTGTTAGGAAAACTTGATGAGACAACATAGTGTCAACTTCAAGGAAAAAAAAAAACCCATAGTCATAACTACCATTTATTGAGTGCATCCTTGTGCCCAGTTACATTAGGCACTTTTCTCATTGAATTCTTGTGATAATCTCCACTTTATAAACGAGGAAACTAAGTTTAGAGGGAAGAATAACTTTGCAAAATTACCTAGCCAGGTAAGTGGCAGAGCATCAGATTCAAGCCTAGATCAGTCTGGCTTCAAAGTGTATGCTTTTTCTGTGCTAGTCAGCAGACAGTGCATATCAAGGAAATACCCCTTACTGCTGAGTTTTTATATTGCCCTTAATTTGGAAACAGTTGGCTTTCATAGTAGAATATTTTCTTAATTTCTTACAGATGTATAATTTCTGATTGACATTTTGGGGAAAATTACTTCAATTAGTGACAATTACGATGTGTTTTGTTTTCTAGGGCATATCTGGAATCTGAAGTTGCTATATCTGAGGAGTTGGTTCAGAAGTACAGTAATTCTGCTCTTGGTCATGTGAACTGCACGATAAAGGAACTCAGGCGCCTCTTCTTAGTTGATGATTTAGTTGATTCTCTGAAGGTAAGTTTACTTTGCCTTTCATTTTTGATATACTCAGAATTTAGTATCAAAAGAGTTGAGTGTAAAATTGTATTTTCTATATTCAAGTAAATGATAAATATTAATTAAATCACATGGCTAGAAACTTGTGTTTTAAAATTCAGAATCCAATCAGATAAGGATGAATAAGTGCTATTCCTTTTTTTTTTTTTTTTTTTTTTTGGTAATACTTAATACAGAGAGTCCTATATTCCTTTTTAAAGGAGAATAAGTTATAAATCATACTTTTGGAAATCATGAAGATTAAAAGGAAGAGAAAATTAAAGGGAATTTTGACTATAAGCATAAAGATCGTCTAATGCCAGTTTTAATACCAGATGTGATTCATTCATTCTGACTTTGTTTTACAGTCCAGCACTTAGTTTCTTATCTTATATGTGATTCATACATACATGAAAGCTATTTCATATCTTGGACTCTTTCTTATTCTAGATAAGATTTAATATTCTGAAACACCTCAACTGATCTTCAATTGGTCATCATTGGAAGTTTTTCTTTAGTTTGGGATCTTGCTACATAAGCAGCTGTTAAGAGTCTCACCTTGCAGATAAACTCTCCCGAAGTTCTGACTGACGAAACAGGCACTAAACCAGAGTTGTGTAATTTAATTAAGCCTGAAGCACTGGACCTGCAGTGCTTTTCTTTTTCATAGAACTTGGCATTTGTGTTTTATATGCTGTTGCCTGTGACTCTGCAGAAAACAGGCAGACTTGTTTCCAATCGAAGCCTGGACAGAAATGTAGTGGTGGTAATTCTCATAATTTTTCATTTTTCATTTCCAAGAGAAATGTTCTAGTTTATATTTATCACACATGCCAAGGATATAGTAGCAATAAGGGGGTGACTGGGCCTTTAGACTCAAAAAAACAATTTCTGAACTGGTCAGAATAGGTGTAAGTGCTTAAAGTGCTTTTATTTAAAAAAAAATTTTAGCCTTTATAACCTGGTAGTTGATACATTATTTTCAGTTGTTTGCGTCTCTGGGATTACAGGCATGAGCCATCGTGCCCAGCCGCATCTCTTATTTTATTTATGACTTGGAACTTAAGTTACTTCCTAATAACATCAAGGGTAAATAATGTAGTTTCCTTTTATTACTTATCTCTTTCATATAGAGTGGTTGCATTTAGTGACTGAATCTGGAGTGGTGTTTTAAAATGATCTGATGTCAGTCTGTAAATAAAGAGATTATGGTTATGTTGTTTGGCATGTTTGATTAGTTTCAAAAGAGATAAAGTAAAAATATTTTGGAGCAAATGAAATAGAACCTTGTACATACAGCCTAGAGGAAGCCAGTTCCTATTCATGTGTTATTACCTTCTGTATGTAGCTGACTTTAGTTTCAAAAGAGATAAAGTAAAAATATTTTGGAGCAAATGAAATAGAACCTTGTACATACAGCCTAGAGGAAGCCAGTTCCTATTCATGTGTTATTACCTTCTGTATGTAGCTGACTTTTAGGGTAGAACATGTGTGAAAAGTGATTGAGAAGGAGGTACTGATGCCGTTTAAGATGGATGGTTTGTGGATAGGAATTGACTGAGAAGAAACACTGTCTATAGGTAGTAATTCAGAGCTTCAAACAGCAAAGGACCATCTCTGAATTTAAGTCAAAGATTGGTGGGGGAGAGAGGTGACTTCAAAGAAAAGCCTGGTGAGCTTAGGAGAGGAGAGATGGTTGTGGTTTTTATGGATTCAATAAACATGGCAACAGAGATACACCAAAAGTCATCCTCCATGTTTGCACAGTATAGCAGTGAAGGCAGCTATATGTCTACAATTTAACATTTTTCTTGAGAGAAATGTCATTCTTGAATAAATCTATTTTTTTAAATTGATGTGTGAATGATGCATTATGCTCTAGTTTTCTGAGTTTGAGTATAAAGTTTCCACTTGTCTTTAATCAAAAGAAAACTTATTCTTTCAGGGAAAATTTTCATCCATACAAAGTCCAATGTGTAGATACTTATGTAGGTATAGAAATATTTGTCAAAGGCAAGAGGAGAGAAAATACGTTAGGGGCTGATGAGATCTTAAGAAACGTTTTAAATCTCTGTTTTGCACAGGTATTTGAGAATCGAATATGAGGACTTTTTAAAATAAGTTTTGAGAAATAATTTCTTTGTTAAATCTTAGCTTTTAATTTCTTTCGAAAACTACATTTTTTTATAAAAGCAATTATGTTATTCATGAGGAAGCTAGCATAAATGAGAGAAATCAAACTTGATAAGTTTTCACGTTGAGTGACTGCTAATTTGAAAGTAACAGAAAGTGACACATGATGTGATAGATTTCCTTCCTGGAACGCTTGTTGTTTCTTAACAACTTGTTGAAAAAAAGGACTTTGATTAAAATTTAATTTCTCCTTAAGGATTAGCAATACTTTTAAAAAGAAAAGCGAAGAAAAACATACTTGATTGGTTTCCCTGTGTTGTGTTTTTGGCAAGCTCAGAGCTCAAGGAAACCGGCGTGGTGACTTCCCCAGATTGCAGTTCATTTAGGACTGCAAATAAATAACAGTTGCTTCATCATGTTAGCACTTAAAGTGAACCTGGCATTTAGATCTCAAATTCTAGAGGCAAATGAGTAAGGCAGGGAATGTGTCCTTTTCTCCTCATGAAAGGTGATGGGTATGAAGCCCTTGGTGATTCTGGTACACACTCTGATCATGTACATGAAAGGTCTTCCTTGATAACCCTTGTGATTTTGCCACACAAGAATTTAGCTAAACCCTTTCTTAATGTCGTTGTATATGAGTAGTACAGATTCCATCTGTTTGTTTCCATTGAATATGAGGGTACTACAGAAATACTGAATACTTCCTTAAAACAGCTTTTATTGAAAAAGGAAGCTGATAAAAAAAACATAACTTCGCCTTTTTATAAAAATGCTTGATAGGGATTACCTTTCTAGAGAGACTTCTGTGTATGGCCACACTTATCCCCCCACCCAGTTTTTGTTATATTTATATAGAGAGCATTTTAAAAAGAAAAAGGTTTTCCTGGCCATGCACGGTAGCTCATGCCTGTAATCCCAGTACTTTGGGAGGCCAAGGCGGAAGGATTGCTTGAAGCCAGGACTTTGAGACCAGCCTGGGCAACATTGTAAGACTCTGTTCTATAAAAAGATACTAGAAAATCAGCCAGCCATGGCAGCACATGCCTGTAGTCCCCGCTACTTGGGAGGCTGAGGCAAGAGGTATCTCCTGAGTGAGCCCAGGAGGTGGAGAATGTAGTGAGCCATGATCATACCACTGCATTCCAGCCAGGGTGACAGAGTAAGACCCTGTCTCCTTAAAAAAAAAAAAAAAAATTATTAAAATCTTAATCTTAAGTTCCTTAATAGTGGACTGTATTACTTTTTGACTTTTAGCCACAAAAACTGGTAGGGAAAGTTATATTCTCTAGCCCTAAAGCAAGCAAAAAATGTGTTTCTCCAATTCCCATTCTTTTTTTACTTTTTCAGCATAAGGAAAAATGTATTTACCTTGTTTAAAAGGATTTATTTTAATGCCTTATAGTCAGATTTTAAATTTGTGGGAAGTTTGCTAATAGCCCCAGTCTCTCCAGTTTAGATGAATGTTTTATTTAAATAACAATGAGTTTTAAAAATTTTATAGGAAGCAACTTTTTATTGGAATTACATTGATTTTATATGATTCATAGCTAGGAAAATGGAAACCATCTTAATTTCAGGAAAATGTAGAAATTCTCATTTCTGAATTTTTGTCATTTAGAAAAGATAATTTTATCAAGCTGTGTTTACAAAATAGTTTTTAAACAACAATTTGAAAGAAGTATCTCTATAACTCATTGTCTTCATAATGCAAGATCTGTTGTGTGCCCTCAAATTTATATCTACATTTTTAGATTATGGGTCACAATTATCACTAGGTCTTTTTTTTTTTTTTTTGTAGATGGAGTCTCACTTTGTCACCTAGGCTGGAGGGCTGTGGTGCGATCTTGGCTCACTGCAGCCTTTGTCTCCTGGGTTCAAGTGATTCTTCTGCTTCAGCCTCCCAAGTAGCTGGGACTACAGGCATCCACCATCACGCCCAACTAATTTTTGTATTTTTAGTAGAGATGGGGTTTTGCCAAGTTGGCCAGGCTGGTCTCAACCTCCTGACCTCGGGTGATCCGCCTGCCTTGGCCTCCCAAAGTGCTGGGATTATAGGTGTGAACCACCATGCCCAGCCTACAACTATGACTATTTCTATTTGAAACCATCTTCCTCAGAAATTGAAATTTTAGAGCCACTCTTGCTAGCATGTGAAACCTTTTCCTTGCTTATTGCCTTTTGGAAGGGGCAGTGAAGGAGGAGCCTGGCCTTTCAAAATGGGATCAAAGAAATAACCAAACTCCAGGGCTCATTCGTCCTTTTGTAAACGCCAGTGTGAAATGATGGGCATCCGTGTGCCTGGTCCAAGTTTTCTGGTGGTTGACTTCGGTGAATAAAATAAGACATGTTCTGCAGAGTTCTCCTTTTAAATTCTTGTGTAATGTTCCATTTGTTTTGCTCCTTTGCAATTAACTACAAACTTCTAAGTCCTAGAAAAGATTTCAAGTGTTTATAGAGTGAGCAGCGACCAGTTTTCTAGTCAAATAGTATGGCAAAAATCACTGTTTTAAACATCTGTGGCATGAAACCGTAAATCCTCCCTACCCCCACTTCCCACCCCCAAAAATGAAAGAAAAGCATATGACAGTGCCTACTGGGCTCAGCTTTTGGGCTAATTGAATATGCCTCTGAGTCGTCTTAGCGGGTTCCTGTCTTTTGAAACCTCAAATCCCAAAAAGCTGTCTAATAATTTTACTTTTGAAGGGACTAAGACCAGGTATTTTCAGCAGAGGGTCTTACTTTCCTGTAATTGAGGCAACTATAATGCTCCAGAATACAGTCTTAAATCTGAAAGTGAGGGGAAGCAAAAAAAAAAAAAACGGCCTGAGCTCCAGAAATAGCTGACCCAAAAGAACACAAAATCTAGCTCTCACGCTCATAGATAGGCAGCTGTTAACATTCACATTTTGACAGCTTCCTTTCAGGTTCCTTGAGCTCTCAGAAAAATTAGAAGGAAATGGGCTGGGGATGTAGAGACAGTCCAGACAATACCAACTAATGAATGAATCTGAAGGAGACAGAAGGGCAAGTAGAGTTTAGAGTTTGAGAATGCAGAAAAGTTTTGAAATGGTCAGAACTGCCGGAGTAATTTCCGAGATCTTATTAAGCACTCTCCCACCATTTGCCTTAAAGATGTCCCCTTTCCCCAAATTGAAACATCAGAAATCTGCAGAGCTCTTTCATCAGGTGTGTGATACACATGAATTTAATTCTCTTATTGCCCGGGAAGAAAGATAAACCAGACATGGCCCTTACCCCTTTTCAGTAAGTATTTGTTAGATCTTCATTACATTTTGGGCCTCCTTCCTCCAGTCTCCTTACTGTGCAAAAGAGGGATAAACTTTGACCTCTTCAGTTAATAAGTATTGGCTATAATGTTGCAAAGTATTTGCCATGGAAGCTCATAGAATTTGTAAGTCCAAAATGAGAGCAGCCTGTTTGCTTCTTTAAAGTGGTGTTTATTGACCTTCTTCCTGCCGTGTTACAAATCCATCATTTGTGGTGGATTCCCATTAATAATGGTTACTCTCTAGGTTAGTTCTGGCTGCCACCCATTTCTCTCCTGATGGTGTGTTCCTGGATATACTTACCCGCTATTTTTGTTTTGGGCCCCCAAAGTTTCCATTTTCTCAACATAACTGCAACATTTAAAAATTAAGTGATAGCACACAAAAGTGTCCATTTCTGGCAACACTGGCCTGGAGTATTTGCATGGTGACAGCATATGGAGCAGGGCTGTTGTAAGTACCCCTTTGAGAGGACGAATGCATATCACTGTGTGCCTCAGTTCTCTCCCAGCCCCTCACATACATGTGTGTCACCTCTCTGGCCCTAAGGACATTTGAGACCTCCCTCTGTTCTTTGACTCGGAACAGCCTGGCTTTTAGGAAGTGTTCTCAAAGAGGCAAGTGACATACGAGCCCCTTCAGTGGCTCAGGTGTGAAGTCTTGGGCTTCTCTCCTATGGACTTGGTGTGAAGCCTTGTCAGTGACTGTAATGACCAAATGAGGACTTACTTTAGTTTGTGTTTGTTACTATCTTCTGTCATGTTAAGGGCATCTTTGTTGCTAAAGCAATTTCTTCTAAAATGTGGAAGGTCAACACTTTTCCCTTTACACTTGTGGACAGTGATGGATAAAAATAACTCCCTTGCTCTATAGTAAACTTGCTCAAGTGCAAAAGTTATATTTAGCTTCAGCAATAGGAGTCTGTAAAACTGTGTGAGAGAAAAGCCTTACTAACTGAAGTCATCCTTCAAACCTTTCTACCAGGGGTTCCAATAGCAATTGCTAAGAATAGGACAGCTTAAATTTTTTTTTTCAATTGACAGATACTAAGAATGCCTGATATTTACTGACTTGAACATTAGTTAAATTCAGTTAGGGTGACCAGAGTGTTGCTATTTGTAGAACTGTTGCTTTGTGGAGTCATCCAAAGTGTCTTCCTAAGCTGTAACAAGTATGCTTACTAATGTTTGACTCCTTAATGCTCAGTAAGCATTCAGTCAGAGTTCGTTTAATACATGGAGAAAGATAAGCTTTAGATCAAGGGTTAGCAAACCACTGCTTATTTGGGCCATGGCCTGTTTTTGTATAGTGTGGGAGCTAAGAGTGGGTGGTGTACATTTTTAAAGGGTTATAAGATAACAACAAAGTCTAATATGAGATACAAACCCTATGTGGCCCATAAAACCTGAAATTTTACTGTAGCTCTTCACAGAGAAAGTTTGCGGATCCCTGCTTTAGATAATGGGGGTGCTCTACTACTCCCCTTTTCATTTATACTGTTATATAAGACTAAATAATCACTGTAGATGGTGGCATCATGTTGTTTACCTACGAAATAGGTGAGAGTGATTGCCAGACATATACATGAAGGCCTTGAATTAGAAAGCAAAGGAACTGATGATGACCAATGTTTAACAAAATTCAGACAAACTTTATGCCTGATCCTTCAAAGGCTGGAGGTGGTATTTTTGGTACCTGAAACATAATTTCCCAGATAAGTACTCTTTGCCCAATTACTGCTTATCAGCTGTCTGAGATATTAATGTGTGAATTATTCAGCTCATATATCTTCAAGCACTCAACTAGTTAGTACTTTGAAATCAATTTTAATAGACAATTATCATACTACCGTTCTAGTCTTCCCATTTGAAAGCTAAATGCTGTTAGTGCTGGAGGGGTAAGATGTACCCTTGGTATATTTTCTGATCTCAGCAGAATCAACTACTTGGTAGTGTAGTCCAGAGAAAATGGGTCAAATCTATTATTTTAGGATTCTGAAATTCATAATTGAGACTGGTGACTTAAAAGTGAGCTGTTCATGGTACTTTACCCGGTCTTCAAGTTGTATGCCTCTGTAGGTTGGCATTTAGATGGGATGCTTTGGAAAGGATAATTAAGAAACTTTACTTGAATTTTGTTTATAATGGGCTGTTATTTTCTTATAGTTTGCAGTGTTGATGTGGGTATTTACCTATGTTGGTGCCTTGTTTAATGGTCTGACGCTACTGATTTTGGGTAAGTCTACAAAGCCATTGGGATGAAAAATTGCTGGAAAAAAGATTGTGTGCCAGGAGAGCTTAGACATTTTAGTGGGGAATATTCTCACTGTATGAAAAGTAGAGGATGAAAGTTTGGGCCGGGCGCGGTAGCTCACGCCTGTAATCCCAGCACTTTGGGAGGCCGAGGTGGGCGAATCACCCGAGGCCAGGAGTTTGAGACCAGCCTGGCTAACATGGTGAAACGCCATTTCTACTAAAATTACAAAAAAATCAGCCGGGCGTGGTGGCGTGCGCCTGTAATCCCAGCTACTCAGGAGGCTGAGGCAGGAGAATCACTTGAGCCCAAGAGGCGGAGGTTGCAGTGAGCCGAGATCGCACCATTGCACTTCAGCTTGGGCAACAAGAGTGAAACTCCATCTCAAAAAAAAAAAATGTTTGAGGTTGTATTCTCTTTAAATAAGTTGGTGATACTGCTTCCCAGTTTATTGAAATGCTACCTTAGGTGCTGAAGACTGCTCCTACTAACAGTGACAAACCAGATAAAGGGTGGCCTTATATGATGGTGCAGTCATCAATCTTACCAGGGATACCTGTATTTTATGAAACCTGTGATATGAATTGAAGCTAGGAATGGTTCTTGGCTCTAGTGAATAACTAACTGCAGCCTCACACCGTTCATTCACTCCTGGAGTGGCTCCTCAACAGCAGGTGCAGCCAGAGATCCTTATGTTCGTATTCATTCATTAGCAACACTGCCTGATTATCTTGAGGTGCCAGTTTCATAGTTTTTTGAGTGTTTATTTCTCCCAAATCATTCCAGTCTTTTTGAAAAGTTGTGTATTTCCCTTTTCAGCTCTCATTTCACTCTTCAGTGTTCCTGTTATTTATGAACGGCATCAGGTAATTTCCTAACTGCTGACTTCAGAATAGAGCGCCCACTCTATTACATGGGATTTATGAATGTATTAGTGCCCATTTTCAATGTCTTCTAAAAATGAGAAATGTGATAGTTTCTTAAGTCTTTAGTTTGACACATAGTAGTGGTTAATAAGATTCTTTAGCAGTGGTAATTAATAATTCCTTTATACCTCTCTTTCAGGCACAGATAGATCATTATCTAGGACTTGCAAATAAGAATGTTAAAGATGCTATGGCTAAGTAAGTATTTAAAAATCTGCAGTGTTTTTACTAGGATAAGGTGTGCTGGATTGTGAGAACAGTATTTTCATATTGCAGGCATAATGAGTAACGAATCTCTGTCAGACCTTAAGTGTGACTTCAGAGTTGCCAAAAAAGATTGTTTTTCTAACATTTGGACCATTCGTTTCTGGGTTTATTATGTGTTTAAGGCTTTGCTTAAATCTAATTCATGAGGCCAAGGTGGCAAAATTAGAGTGTAGAATTAGGCAGCTTCAAGGATTTCATTTCTTGTGTTAGCTGAATAACATACAAGTGGTTCTTGGAAGATGGTATGTTAAGCAGCAGCAAACAAAACTGATATTTACATTGACTTTTTCATTTTCAGAATCCAAGCGAAAATCCCTGGATTGAAGCGCAAAGCTGAATGAAAACACCCAAAATAATTACTAGGAGTTCATCTTTAAAGGGGGTATTCATTTGAGTATATGGGGGAGGGTCAGGGAAGAACGAACCTTGACATTGCAGTGCAGTTTCACAGATCGTTGTTCGATCTTTATTTTTAGCCATGCACTGTTGTGAGGGAAAATTACCTGTCTTGACTGCCATGTGTTCATCATCTAAGTATTGTAAGCTGCTATGTATGGATTTAAACCGTAATCATATCTTTTTCCTATCTGAGGCACTGGTGGAATAAAAAACCTGTATATTTTACTTTGTTGCAGGTAGTCTTGCTGCATCTTGGCAAGTTGCAGAGATGGTGGAGTTAGAAAAAAAAGCCCTTTTCAGTTTGTGCACTGTGTATGGTCCGTGTAGATTGATGCAGATTTTCTGAAATGAAATGTTTAGACGAGATCACACCAGTAAAGCAGGAATGGAAAATCTTGCTTTTCTCGTATGTTCTAGGTGTATTGTGACTTTTACTGTTATATTAATTGCCAATATAAGTAAATATAGATTATATATATATAGTGTTTCACAAAGCTTAGACCTTTACCTTCCAGCCACCCCACAGTGCTTGGTATTTCAGAGTCATTGGTTATACATGTATAGTTCCAAAGCACATAAGCTAGAAAAAGAAAATACATTTCTAGGAGCACTACCATCTGTTTTCAACATGAAATGCCACACACATAGAACTCCAACATAAATTTCATTGCACAGACTTCCTGTAGTTAATTTTGTCACAAACTCAACTCTATGGACTGAATCTAATGCTTCCAAAAATGTTGTTTGCAAATATCAAACATTGTTATGCAAGAAATTACAAAATGAAGATTTATACCATTGTGGTTTAAGCTGTACTGAACTAAATCTGTGGAATGCATTGTGAACTGTAAAAGCAAAGTATCAATAAAGCTTATAGACTTAAAATGTACTTTGGTATTTTCATTTCATGAAACGAAACTGCAGATTAAAAATGCACATAGTGGGTAGACTTTGCTTCAACCAGTGAATGGTAGCTTGTGCTTTTAGAAAAGTTTTTTCAGCTGATGGTGCAGCTGTTTGTTTACTTGGGAAACAAAAGTCAACAAATGTGTTTACATAATCAAATTTATTTGACACATAAAATGTTTAAGTGATGTGTTTTATACTTTTTGAAAATAAATTCATGCACCGATATTTTAACGTATATCATACAGTGCAGGATTTATGAACATACATAAAATCATACCATATAAACGTTTACAAATAAGTTTTTCATGACACACGGACACTATTGCTCTTTAAGTATGGTTGTACATTTCATAACTAATCGATTTATTGTTCTTCCACGTGGTTATTTCAATGCAAGATCCGATCAGCATGAAGAGTCTAGTACAATATAGGCAGACATGGTTATCACTCAGCATCACCAGTCACATGGTTACAGAAAACAAACAGAATTGGGACTGCATAGGGACTCTACTGTGGGCCCAACAACCTATTCGTGGATTGATGTAAGGCATTAGTAAATTGGCATATAAAAATAGCTTAATGAGTGAGCTAATCCATTTAGAATGCTGAAGCACTTCTGTGGTAAATGTTTGTTAGTCTATTCTTTAATTGAAAATGCTTCATTTTACCTTTTCTCTAAACTGACAAATGCAAGTAGCCAGTAAATGTAGATCTCGAATTTGTGTTCACTGAACGGAAGGACTAATAGGCGTCTATGTGCTCAGAACGACCAATCCCTCACCAGCTCTCCTTTCAGTGAGCACTGTCAGCCACATCCTGTAGTCACTGGTCAGCTACATGGAAAGTGTGACTGAGGGGGCGTACAGATGGCTTCTGGTAAAGATTGTCCAAGTCATATTCTGTCATACAACCAACTCCAAGGAACTCTAACTCACTTTATAATT
The DNA here is from genome assembly GCF_000951045.1 of Mandrillus leucophaeus. NCBI lineage: Eukaryota > Metazoa > Chordata > Mammalia > Primates > Cercopithecidae > Mandrillus > Mandrillus leucophaeus. The sequence goes on from NW_012105564.1 coordinate 1,682,313, forward strand.
TTGATTTACCAGCTATTCCTTGGGTTTACAATTTGTTCTGCAGGTAATTTTTTTAGAATCTGGACTTGACCTACATAGTTCATCTGAAGCAATCAATGGAGTCACCTCAACTCCACTCAGGGTGGTACAATAAGGTGCAGCCTTGGGTTACCCCATTTATCTTAAGATTTAACAAGATAAGTCAGCTCATTCTCCTGGACCTTCCAGAGCCTTTTTTCCCTTCCATTTTATAGTAGAACTTTGTTTAATTTGAATTCTATTTTGGATTTTGTGGGTTTGGCACGAAACACAATGAAAACCCATGATTCTACCCCGTCCCGAACTTCAGTTCCTTTGCTGCTCACCTTCCCATAAGCAGGTAACTGATGTCTTTCATTTAGGAAGCCTTGGCATGAACACAGGACAAGGGTGACATGCTGAATCTGCTAAGGGTCCTGCAGCCCTCCTCAGCTTTGAAGTTTTAGCACCATATGGAGAAAGGAGAAATTGGTGGGAGGTGAGACAGCAGCCCACACAACTGGAAACTTTCAAAGGCACTTAATGGATATAAAACTCTGCAAATGAAACATTAAAAAATTAAGTTTCTCAACTCCTTTATACATGGCTCATTTGGTTTTGAAAGCTAAATTGGAGAACAGAGGCTAGCGATACTTCTAGTACTTCGGTGCATCTAACTTAGGCTGTCTTGTTCAACTTATTTGTAAAAATGAACATTCTTGAAGTATATAGAAACAATAGCAAAACATCTTTGTAAAAGTTTTGATGCAAATTAAAAGCTACATATTAGTTTAGGGTAACCGAGGCTTCAAAATTTGTCAGCGGGCTACATTATCAGATAGGAGTTCTTTGTCAATGTAGTCAGTATGTATAGTGTTTAGTCTCAGGAACAGAGGCAAGCAGTCTTAACATTTTACAACTTGACCTTCCTTCGTGGCATCACAGTTTTGGAGAGTCCAGTTTATGGGAACAGCTGTGTAACTTCCGCCGCATTTTGAGCTTGTGTGTCCGGGGCAGCATGGTAGGCATTTCCCAACGGCTGGTGGCAAGGAGGCACCTCAGCGTGGCCTCTGCAGTTGCTGGCTGGTAGCAGCAGCAGCAATAACATAAGAGGCTTCTGGCATTTACAGACATCGCCATACAAATACACTGAAAAGGCAGACCAAACAGTCATTTTGCATAGCTGGACGTCATACTTGTGTCAAGTGAAAAAAAACAATCTTGCCAAGTGCTCAAAAGTCAAGCTCAGGTGATGTACTGAACATTTTGACTTCAAAAGGTAACCCACGGATCTTGCCACCAAATTAAGATCTATTGCTTTTTTTTTTTTTTTTTAAAGGTCTGTTTTTTCAATTGAGTTCTGTTTGGTTCTTTCAGCAGTTTGAATGTCTGTGCTGAATGTTGGTCCGTGAGGACTTTTGGCACTTTGATATCACACTCTCTCCTGTTACTATTGAAAAGGTTTATCAACTCCACTTGAGTCAGAGAGCCCTTTCGAGTGTTTAGCACAGAGCCGGGGTCACAGCGTGCTCCCGTTCCTACAAAGGCCTATAAGCCCTGCATGGTTAAGGTCACTTCTAAGTCTTTTATATTAAAACACAGCGTGCATTGGGGTGACCAGTTCATTTATGTCTCTTACTCCTAGCTTGTTGATAGTTTGGTTGGTGCTGCTTTGAATGGGTGTTTGCACTCTGCAGGGAGCTGCTGTCAGTCCTATCTCAAGGGCTATAAGTGCCAGAAGTAGCCAGCACAGCAGGCTGGAGATGGGTGCTCCCAGGCAGGCCATCAGAAATATGCAGTGCTTTTGAGTGGGAAGTGGGACGAAATTCTTTATAGGTGCCTTTCTTACAACCTCAGACCACTAGAAAGTATCAGAATGCATGTATTTCTTCTTTATCCCCTCAAGAGTTTTGCTTGGGCTGAATAGAACCCAGTATTCCTGCTACAATGAAGCTCATCAGAAATGGGGAAGCTGAGTGAGTTAGAATGACCTAGTCCTGTTCCTCTATACTATAAATAATAAATTCCCAACACTGGTGATCAGCTGGGAGTTCTATGGATGAATTTCCATTCTAACCTGATTGTGCACAACAGCCCGTGGGCTGCCAAGAGCTCCTACTCCAAGCAGCCGTCTCAGGTCTCAGCCACCTGTCCCTGTCCCCCAGCAGTGCCCAGAGTAGCTATCACATGCCCACGCCATCCCAGGACAGCTCCAGTCACAACCATTGGGTTGACAGTCACCAAAGAGTAAATGCCTTATCTCGGAAAGTACTTGCCTTCATGAGGACTCATGGAATTTCCTGTTTATTAGCCCAACATCAGCCCTCCCCATGCCCCTGGGAGAGGCTGACTCACAGCACGCCTGAGATGGGGAGGGAGAGCTGGCCAGGCCTGGGGAGTAAGAACTGGGTCCGCTAGGTTAGTACCTGCAGTCGTCTCCTCCAGTGCTGACCACATACTTGTCATCATAAGAGAAACGGATGTTTGTCACGTGAGCCGAGTGACCAAAGTATCGCTTATGTTTGGCCTGTGAGCAAAAGTGAATGGAGACAGTTAAGAGACTCTGGCTCCTCTCAGCAACCACAGACTCCTTCCAGCACTCAAATCCCCTGCTCCCAGAACCTTCCTTCACTGGGGACTCCCATTTGGTCTGGACTCATCTATTAGCCAGGCTTTGGCTGACTTTCCTGCCTCTCATCCTTGCCCCACTTCCGGCCATTTTATCCACCCTCCATCCTCCCTTCTGGCTTCCAGGACTGCCCCTCCAGGAGGTGAAAAAGTCATTGCCATATTTCCACAGTACTGGGACAGGGTTTCTCTGTGTCTCCCAGAGGTTCATCTAGATGTGGCCCCTATCTCTTGCAGACGGCAAAACAGAGAACCTGCAGAAAGGTTACTCTGAGGAAGACTCACAAATTTCTCTGTGCACGGAAAATCAAAGAGCTTCACCAGCCCAAAGTCATCTCCTGTGACAATGTTCAGGCCAGCGTGGGTCACACATGCGCAGTTGACATCAGCTTTGTCTGCATTTCGTGGCCAGATTCCAATGACTTCATCTCCCAGGACACTGTTCCAACAGAAAGGAGGGTTAGAAGGAAGTCACGTGCAAAGGTTTCTTGCAGTCAGTCATCACCTCCCAGGGATAAGGAAGAGAGGGATGTTTAACATCAGGGGTCCCCAAAAGCCAGGCTGCGGACCGGGACTGGTCCATGGCCTGTTAGGAACCGGCCGCAGGGCAGGAAGTGAGCAGTGGTGGCTCCACCTCCTGTCAGATCTGCTGTCGCATTAGTGTCTCATAGGAACCGCGAACCCTAGTGTGAACTGAGCATGTGAGGGTTCTAGGTTGCAAGCTCCTCGAGGTGGAACAGTTTCATCCTGAAACCCCACCACCGACTTGGTCTCTGGAAAAAATTGTACTCCATGAAACTGGTCCCTGGTGCTATTTTATGTAATTCCGTACAGCCATGTGGCCCTCCTGGCATGAAAGCATCTGTCTTCTTCCCCTCTGTACATTTGTGCCAGCTCTTACTGTTCCCCCTCTGCCTCCGTCCCCTACACTCCAAAAACAAAAGTTACCCCCCATCTTTGATTCTCTCCCTGTTCCCTATGGTCCCCTTGAATATGTGTGTGTTGGGGAGAACAGCAGGGATTCCTTTCAACTCACAGGCTAAATGGCCTCTTTTCCCATGAATTAGCCATTGTTTCTCATCCTGCTAAGCAGGGGTCTGGCCCTCCTACTCCCTTCCCCTGGTGATTGGAGACCTCACTGTGCACTAGGATTGGCCAAGAGACGGCACATGGTTTCCTGTTGAACTTGATGGAAGGGGTTGGAGACTTGTAGGAGAAATTACACAAAAAGAGGGACTTTGCATTTCAAAAACCTAGGTCAGATCAAAGCCAGTGTCTTACACTAGTGCCAAGAAGCCTCCCACCCTCACCCCCAAAAGAAAAGACAACTCCATTTCTCAGCTTCTCCAGATCCTGCACAGACTTGGAGGCTGAGCCTGAGACAAGAGACTCTCTCATGACCTTTTCCTCAGGTTTTTTCTTCCAGTCAGTCACCTTGTCCAGGAGGCCCAGGTGATCTTCTCAATGACCATGGCTTCAGTTACCTGCTTCCCCAGGGGGACCTCATGCACCTGGCGCTTATAGGCACCTGTTGACACCTGTAGGTAGAAGAGAAGCCATGTTCATCAACGTTCTTTCTCAGTTCCACAGACTGCCTTTGGGTGCACTGTTTCCCAGAACACTGGCCCAGCCTCTGCATCCCGAGGGCTTTTCTCCAAACCCAAGCTCAGCTCCAGGCTGCAAAGCCTATGGCCAGCCCACGGCAACACCAGCAGGCCATTTCCCCATCTTTCTTCTCATCCATTTTCTCGCTATTTTCCAGAGTCCTAAGGCAGCAATTCTCTCGAGTGTGGTTCCTGACCAGCAACCTCAGCTGCATCTAGAAACCTGTTAGAAATGCAAATTATTGGGCCCCACCCCAAACCTACCCAGACACAGAAAGGGTGGGGCCCAGCAATGCCGGCTGTAACAAAGCCGCCAGGTGTTTCTGATACACAGCAATCCCAGTTCTCAGGAAACCAAGAACCTTTGGTACAGAGGTAAGGCAGGTTTCTCACACCAGCAGCTGGTACAGGTGATCTCTGAGGTGTCTAGAACCTGACCCTTGGTGCTCTGGGAATCTTCTAAGGGAAACAGACCACTTTTCCTACCATCAAGGACAGTTGCAGTGAATGCCTGCTGCCTTTCTCTTCAGCCTCCTCTGTCCCTGCAGTGCTTCTCCTGGAATGAGCTGGGAAGCTGAGCTCTTTCCTGCCTCGGGCCTTTCATGCAGATGGACTGGAACAGTGTTCCCACCTCTCTGCTGGCTAACGCCTACACACCCTGCAGACCTCAGCTGAAATATCGCTTGCTGAGAGGAAGTGCATCTAAATTCAGCACCTTGTTACATGCCCCCCAGAATGCTGTACTTTTCCTTCTTGGCACATAATCACAGTTTGTAATTGTATTTATATTTTGTGATTGTCTGTTCAGTGCTTGTCTTCTCTGTTACAGAGCAAGCTCCAGGAAACAGGGACTGAAACTGCCTTTGCAAAATTATGACTGAGACAGTGAAAGAGATCTAACTTAACTGGCTCCATCTTGCTTCCAACCTACAAGCTGACCTTGTTCATTCCTGGACTTAGGCTGAACTATGGGAGAGTTCATAGTTTATGGTTTAAACAAAGATGGTAGTAGCCCTTTCCCAAAGCAGACCTCCTTGCCTGGGAACTAGATTGCCTTTGTAGGACTAACATCAGCCAAAAGATTAGAAATTATGGTTTAGGAGTCATGCAGCTGGAGGCTACAAGATTCTGACCCTCAAACTGCTCGTAAATTCAGTGCTTGAGACATTTTGCAGACCCTGCACTTGATGGATCAGCTGGCCCCACCCAGATCAATAAAGTGGCTCATCTGATTTTGTGGCCCCCCATCCAGGAACTGACTCAGTGCAGGAAGACAGCTCCAACTCCCTATGATTTCGTCTCTGACCAATCAGCACTCCAGGTTCACTGGCTTCCCCCCACCCACCAAATTATCCTTAAAAACTCCGCTCCCCAAATAGTCAGGGAGACCAATTTGAGTAATAAAACTCCGGTCTCCCGCACAGCCAGCTCTGTGTGAATTACTCTTTCTCTATTGCAATTCCCCTGTCTTGAGAAATTGGCTCTGTCTAGGCAGCGAGCAAGGTGAACCCCTTGGATGGTTACCGGACCAGTCTCCTTTTGTCCATGTAAAAATCTAGCATAGTGCCTGGTTCAGCAAATAGTTCAATGAATAAATACATCCTCTCTCCTTTTGCAGTGAATATCCAGCTCCAGGACAGCTCACAAACGCAGATTTGTTGAGTGCTGGAGAAATCATTCTGTTTTCAGGGGTCAGTCCCAGCAGTGGACCCCTCTCCCTCCCTTCCACTGGTCAGCTGCCCTGGGACCCAGGGATGAGCTTTCACTCCAGGCCCACTGGCTGGAGTCCAGGGCCCACATATGGAGGGGCCATTCTACCCAGTAGAGTTTGGAAATGACATCAATAAATACCAGAAGTGGCACAAGACTTAGGTGTAGCCCAGAAAACTAGAAATCAGGAAACTCTGAAGAGGAGGTGGTGTCAGGCCTCTGAGCCCAAGCTAAGCCATCATAACTCCAGTGACCGGAATGTATACATCCAGATGGCCTGAAGCAACTGAAGATCCACAGAAGTGAAAATAGCCTTAACTGATGACATTCCACCATTGTGATTTGTTTCTGCCCCACCCTAACTGATCAATGTACTTTGTAATCTCCTCCACCCTTAAGATGGTTCTTTATAATCTCCCCCACCCTTAAGAAGTTTCTTTGTAATTCTCCCCACCCTTGAGAATGTACTTTGTGAGATCCACCCCTACCCCCCAAAACATTGCTCTTAACCCCACCACCTATCCCAAAACCTGTAAGAACTAATGATAATCCACCACCCTTTGCTGACTTTCTTTTCGGACTCAGTCCACCTGCACCCAGGTGAAATAAACAGCCATGTTGCTCACACAAAGCCTGTTTGATGGTTTCTTCAGGCAGACACGTGAGACAGTGAGGGGCAAATTAAAGATGATTAGGGCTTGTGTTTCCTGCTTTTCTTACTCTTCACTATTTTAAATTCTCTAAGTCTCTGTTTCTACATTTACAAAACATGAAAAAAGTAACTACTTAAGGAGTTCTGGTGAAGAGTGAGCACATTGCCTGGCACACAGTAAGGACTCGATTAATATAGGCCATTGTTATTATTGCTGTTATTATTCGTTGCCCCAGATATCAGTAAACCCTAAGCATACCTGAATGTATTTGCCATCTGCAGAAAAATCCATCTGAATGACAAAGCTTGGAATATCTTTGCAGTAGCCAATGCGGTTCAGATTTGTGCCCTGAGTGAGGTCATAGAAGTCGACTGTGTGTTCAGAAGAACCAACGGCTAAGAATCGGTTGTCTGGGCTGATTCTAGAAAAAGCAATCCAAGAGCAGGGTCCATGAGGAGGGCTGTTTGGGGCTGGTCAGGCATGAAGGCTGCTCTGACAGGCCTTCCAGGCCCAAAGGAAATGAGAGCCGCCTTGTGACTCACATGTGGTCACCTCTCCTGGCATTCTATAGATTTCAACCATTTATCTGGATCGAATCCCCGGGAAATATGGTAGAATGACATTTACAAGTAATTTTAACCACACGTACATGGAAATTAGCAAAGCCTTGTCTGAGAGTGAGCGCGGGAGAAGGTATTCTTTCATAGGTGACTTGTTGAAAGTGACTCACTCACAGCTGAGTTCTTTATTCCAGCCGTGGCCGGAATGGGAACCACTGGTAAGCAGAATGCTTGCCTTTCTCCTCCACGCCCAGACCACCCACTTAGGTACCTGATATCTTGGATAGCAGATTTCCGGTCTCTTTTTTTCCCCCAAACTTTCAGGCTGTTCACCAACAAGATGACAAACTCTCCATTCTTCATGCCAATGGCCACCATCTCCCCGTCAGGGCTGTAGGCCGCACACCTGGCTGCGTGGCCCAGGCTCACCTTGTTTAACAGCTTCTGCATTGATGCAAAGGAAAGTCACCTGAGCCCTTGGCCCCCTCGGCTGGTCTCCAGGAGACATCGTGCACCAGGCCAGAGAAGTCAGGCTGACTTTGCAGCCACTGCAGGCCACCAAATCTCTTACTTCTTAGAGTAAATGTCCCTGAATAACTGAGGTGGGCTGTATGTTTTGATTAGAGCAGCTTGGGGGACAACAAGTTGTAGGGCTGTGGCTGGCAAACTTTTTCTGTAAATGATTAGGTAGCACCTACTTTAGACTCTGTGGGCCATAAAGTCTGTCACAACTACTCACCTCTGCCTGCTGTAGCACAAGACAGCCACAGTACCTGAATAAAACAGGGCAGCTGGACTTGTAGAAACAGGCCACAGGCCAGATCTGGCCTTTAACTATAGATTGCCAACCTCTTGTTTAGGGGAAAGAGTTTGAGCTTCTGCCTCTGCTGGTTCAAATTCTGAATCCTGGCCCTGTCACTTACTAGCTGGGTGTGTTTGGGTAAATTACATCTCGGTTTCTCTAGTTTTACTAATAGCGATGTTAACAAGGGCTTTGCGAGGTTATTGTAGGCACTGATCATGTCCATGAAGCAGCTGGGGTTATGTAGGTCAAGTAGTGACAGCTGTTGCTAATGATGTTTAATAAATAATTACAGAAACTAACTTAGGAGTCTAACAACCATACTCAGGCTTTTACCTGTCTATTCTGTGACTATGACACTAAAAATACAACATTTACCAGCCATTTTAAAATGAAACCAAGCATTTTAATTAGTAGAACCTGAGTGCTTGTTTTAACACTGGATAAGGCACGAGGATTGGGAAGAACCCTTCGTTTCCCCCCACCCGCCCCCTCCACCCAGCCCCTCCCTGCTGTTTCACAGTTTTACTCCAGGTGAACTTTAACACCGCCTTCCCAAACTCGAAGAGAAACCTTGTTGGGATTTTGACAGAAATACATTAGGCCCATTTGGGAACACTGACATTTTAAATCATTTTTAGTCTTCTCATCCAGGGAAAACATCATTTGATTCCATATTTTTAGTTTTGTGGGTTCTTTCATGACAAGAGAATAATCGTTGTCAAATATATCGTTTAGATGGGTTGTGGTGAGTGGGCCTTCTTTTATTGTTAGGTTTTCTACCTTGATCTCCTATCTGGCCCCATCCCCGTCTCCGCCATGATGCTGGCTGGGCCTCCCCTCGCTCAGCTCCCACGGCCAGCAGCCCACTCGTGGGCATCTGAGTTTGGGCAGAGTCGGCCTCACCTTGTCAGCCAGGTCCCAGATCCGGGCTGTGCCGTCGTTGCTGGCAGAGATGAACAGGTCCTTGGAAGGGTGAGTGGCCAGGCCCCAAATCTCCCCTTCCATGTGACCATCAATCAGGATATTAGAAGCAGCATTTTTTTCACCAACTTCAATTATTTCTCCGTCTTTGGTTCCCACTAAGATTTTTCCCTGTTGTAATTGAAACACTATTAGAAAAAGGACAAACAAAACACAAGTAACTTGGGAAAATGCCTTTGCAGGGTTAATATTAAAATAGGAAGGGGTGAGAAGTGTTGTTTTTGTTTTTGAGACAGGGTCTCACTCTGTCACCCAGGCTGGGGCGCAGTGGTGACATCTTGGCTCACTGCACTGCAACCTCTGCCTCCTGGGTTCAAGTGATTCTCCTGCCTCAGCCTCCCTAGTAGCTGGGACTTCAGGTGCCCACCACCACATCCGGCTAATTTTTGTATTTTTAGTAGAGATGGGGGTTTTACCATATTGGCCAGGCTGGTCTCAAACTCCTGACCTCAAGTGATCTGCCTCCCTTGGCCTCTCAGAGTGCTGGGATTACAGGTGTGAGCCAGCACACCTGGCCAGTGTTTTGTTTTTAACAACAAACTGTCCGTTCCTAATTGCTCTTTTCCACCCTTTCACTTTGCCTTTTCTCCATCAGCTACCTCAGGTGAGAGCTTCAGCACAGACCTGACCTTCAGCACAGCTCGCACCTGGGTGAGAGCTCCATCACCCAGCCTCTGCTAGAATATTCCAGTGACTGCAGAGCAAGGCAGCCAATTCCTGTTCTTGGACAGCTCAAACTCTTAGTAAGTTCTTCCTTCCACTGAACAAAATTCTGCTTCCTGGCCAGGTGTGATGACTCAGGCCTATAATCCCAGCCCTTTGGGAGGCCGAGATGGGTGAATCACCTGAAGTCAGGAGTTTGAGAGCAGCCCAGCCAACATGGCAAAACCCCATCTCTACTAAAAACATAAAAAATTAGCTGGGCGTGGTGGCGGGCGCCTGTAATCCCGGCTACTCAGGAGGCTGAGGCAGGAGAATCGCTTGAACCCAGGAGGCATAGGTTGCAGTGAGCTGAGATCACACTGAAGCACTCCAGCCTGGGCAACAGAGCAAGACTGTCTCAAAGAAAAAAAAAAAAAAATCTACTTCCTGATAACTTCCAGGCTCCAGGTGTAGTCCTGCCTTCATGTCCGATAACTACCCTTCCAGGTGGGCATCACTTAGCTATTTAAGAACAAAATCCCCAGTTTCGAATCACGTGGTATTCCACATCTGGTTTGCCTTTTTCATGGAGAGCATCTAGAAAGCAAATTCTTAGACTGATATTCAAAAACATAAACACAAGGTATTCGATCAAGGTTTGGAGATTGGCTTTTAAGTGCATCAAATCTCCTGGGGGAATTTAAATAGAAGGAAATAGAAGGGAACATACAAGTCAAGGCCCCATCCCTGAGATTCGGACTCAGATTTTGGTCCAGTCCCAAATGGATGCCCGGACATCCATATTCTTTAAAACTCACCAGTTGTTTTGGATGTGCTGCCAAATGTGAGTTGGAAACCAATGGCTTTGAGTCAGACAGTTTAGTTTGGTGGCCCTTACCTCCTCCTTATTGACCCTATAACTTAGGGCATAGGCAAACTATTTAATATCTCTGAGCTTATGCGAATATCATCTATAATACTAGTAGCTAACATCTCCTGAATGGGACTATATGCCAGGCAAGATGAAAGGCACTGTCATGTATAAATATGTGACCCTCATGACAAACCTGTGTACTGGACACAAAAACATTAAGGAACACACCCAAGGTCACCCAACTGGTTCTTCCTGGGGGAGTCTGACTCTCTTAAGCTGCTTCCCACTACAGCACAATTCACATCTTGAAGCCTTGTTTCAAGGATTAAACCAGTCCAGGGAAAGTGCCTGGCTCGGAAGGTACCTACACTTCCCCCTTCCCTGGCCCAGCCCCCAGGGGAGCTGGCTGTGCTCACTTTTCCACGGCACACAGAGCGCACACACTCCACCAGCTGCCCCGTCTCCAGCTGAAAGGCCCGGCAGCGCTTCATCTCCTGGTCCCACAATTTTACAGCACCTCCTTCTTTGGTCCTAAAAAAGATTGAAAGGGACTCAGGCTGTTAACCCTCATCCTAAGACCCAATCCTGCCTCCAGGCCTCTCCCCTGTTTCCCAGTCATCAGGGTCCTCGCTGGTTGGAGCCCAGAAGGACAGACCCTCGGGGGTCCAGACCCTCCAGGCAGCCTCCCTCTTAGGCCCTGCTGCTGAGCGATCCCAACCTCCTGAGCTTGCAGATTTCCTAAAATGCCTTCGAATGCTACTATCTTGGGAGGAAAGAAAATGTAATTTGGAAATTCAGACTTTTTATTAGATTAGAACACAGAAACGTTTCTCCTGTCTTCAGGCTTTGCTTCCACATCTCCCCTCTCCTTCCTCCATTCCTCCACAGAGCTACCAAGAATAACATTTTATCAACAGCAAAGTCACTGTGGTTTGTTCAAGAATACCTCTCAAGATTTTGTTTTTAATTTTTATTTATTAATTTATTTTGAGATGGAGTTTCGCTCTTGTCACCCAGGCTATAGTACAATGACACAATCTCGGCTCACTGCAACCTCCGCCTCCTGGGTTCAAGCCATTCTCCTGCCTCAGCCTCCCAAGTAGCTGGGATTACAGGCGCCCACCACCATGCCCAACGAAATTTTATATTTTTAGTAGAGATGGGGTTTCACCATGTTGACAAGGCTGGTTTTGAACTCCTGACCTCAGGTGATCTGCCCACCTTGGCCTCCCGAAGTGCTGGGATTATAGGGGTGAACCACTACACCTCTCTCGGGTTTTTAAACTACCATCAAACCACTTTTGCACTCCTCTCTTCCTTCTGAGGATCTTGACCTAGGGCCCTCTTGGAGAGAGAGCAGACTGATCTTCCTAAAGCAAAAAAGATAGGAGGATGACAATCTGCATTTTCTCCAAGCTGGGGACACTTCTGTCAGTTTCTCCCAAGATAACAACAAACGACAAGTTGTTTCCATAGGAGCTTTGGCTTACGGCCGCTCTTTTCCGCCGGTCACTATGAGTCCATCCCGAAGGGTTGTGTACATTGTGAACACGGGGCCTGTGTGAGCCTTGGCCACCAGCCGGATGAGGAAGTGGTCCTTCCACACGTAGACGTCTCCATTGATGGCACCCGTGAAAGTGAGGTTGTTCTGTAAACAGAAGAACATCTTCTATACCTGGAACACACTCAAGCAGGTCCCTCCCCAGGCACCCGTTCTCTCATTAAGGAACCACAGCTAGAGACACAGACATGCCAAGGTGATTTGATCTTTTTGTGCTAAGGAAAGCAGCAGAAATTGCAGAGAAACCACTGAGAGCACATCACAAGGTAGTCCGCCTGGCTTGGAAATTAACTCTATGTAATTGGCTTGGGCATTTGACTTCCCCTCTGAGCACAGCTGTGCATTAGCAAGGACTTCTCTTCCGTGAGCACTGCCCAAGTGACAGCAGGGGCAGGGGCAGACTCCGGGCCACAGGACACTTTCCTGGAGCTCCTCTATGAAAGGGAGAAACCCACTCCTGGAGGACCATGAAGTGACTGTGTTCCAACATGTCTCCATTTTGGAGCCTGCATTGGCTGAGGGCACCCCATAGCTCACTTAAGGGTGGCAATTGGGGGCATCTGTGGCACAAGAGGGCTGGGAAGAAAAAGGATCACTATCTAGCAGTGGAAA
>NW_012105564.1:1695559-1707809 GCF_000951045.1 Mandrillus leucophaeus
GCCAAACTCCCCTCCTGCCCATGCCCGGGGGGCCTGGGTCCCCTTCTCAGGGAGCAGCTGCTAGAACTCACAGCACCGAAGGCCACGGAGAGCATCGTTTGCATTTTGGCAGCTCCCAGGGACCCGATGACTCCTTTTTTGTAAAGCAAGGCGCTGCCTGCCAGGGTCCAGAACTTCATATGTTTGACCCCGACAGATACAAACTGCGTGTCTGAGTCAGGGCGAAATTCCACCACGAATATGCGCTCCAGGTGACCCCCTCGGCTGGCAACCTTGGCACCTGTGTGGGTGACAGAGTCCAGTGAGGCTCCTCATTGCTTCATGGGCCAGGTAGGGGGAGCCACAGCCCAGGAGGTCTCCACCCCAGCAGGCTTGGGGCATGCCTCAGTTCTTCTTTACAGCACTTTCTCTCTCTCCCCTTCAGACACTACTCCCAGGCAGCAGTGGGGAAAGTGTGTCTGGGAAGTTTCCAGAGCAGCAGGTGCTGGTAACAGATCCCCGCACCCAGGCGTTCATGAACGTAGCAGGAAAGGATGGCCTGTGAGACGGAAGCTTCCAGATATGAGAAGGCAGCGAAGTGGCTTAAAGATATCCCCCATCCCCCTTCCATCAGCACAGGAGTCATCCCCGCACAGGATGACAGAGCTGCTCCCAGAGTGCCACTGGGACTCACATTCCTCTAGACAGCTTTTCTTTTTTTTTTTTATTTCTAAGATTCTCCTGCATTTTTTCTTTCTTTCTTTCTTTCTTTTTTTTTTTAAGCTCCCCATTTTCCTTTGTATTTTGTGGTGTTTAGGTTTAAATGTTTTTTACCTTTTAAGTACTAGTTTTTTCCTCAATCCCATTTATTTATGTTTTTGACTGTCTCTTGAGTTTTATTTAACCTTCGTCTTAATACAATTCCAACTCTATCATTTACTTGTAGAACAACTTTAGACAAGTTATTTAAGCTCTCTGTGCTTCGGTTTCCTTACCTATAAGATGGGGCTAATAATCGTTCCTATTTCAGAAGGTGCAGTGCAGACGAAAAGAACAGACCTAAGTGAAGCCCTGAGCACAGTGCTTGATGATCTGAGCGATCATGTCTTAGCCAGTATTATTAGTAGTAGTGACAGTATTATCATAACTCCTTTAGCCCCTTTTAAAATTTCTTGCCTTCTATTCTTTTAGCCTGTATTTTAAACCCACCTTTTTAAAAATCTCATTATTTTTAAGCTCTTGAGTTTTAAATTTTTGTTTTAAACCTGTTACCCTTTAACTTACTCTGAATGTTTTTGTTCCAGTTTCTTAATTGTCACCCCTCCCTTGATTATTCACACACATATTTGTTTCTTCTTCGTTCTCATCACTTCACGTATGTTTTTACGACAGCTTTCTAGCACCGTGGTGGTGGTGGGTTTTGGTGTAGCTGGGCCCTCTGATACTCCCTCACAGAATCTCGTTCCGGGCGAGGCTGGGGAAAGCCAGAGTCCTTCTCCCAGCTGTAATTCTGTCTGCATGTGGAATCCCTGACTTACTGTAACAGATCTCTCTCTACTTAGGGCTCAGAGGTTTTAAGATCCACGATCTTCAAGGACACCATAAACAAAGTAAGACAACAGACTGGAAGAAAGCATTTGCAGTGCTTGTAAGATTCAGAGGATTAACATTAAAGATCTATAAGAAACTACAAATTATAAGTAAAGGCAAACAACCCTCCCACCTCTAGTAGTAAAAGGATTTGAGCAGGTGAATTACAAAAGCAGCATACAAGTGGCCAATAATGAGATGGAAAGAGGATCCAGCTCACCAGTCTTGGCAGAAGTGCAAACATACAATGAATTGGATATTTTTTCAAGGCCACCGTTTGTATTTTCCTTGTTTTCATTTCATGGACACTTCTAATTGTGGAGACACCTGTATCCCTCTTTGCACTGGTTTCTAGTCTGCTTAGAGCAAATTACACATATACCTAGGACCTGGCAACATGGATTTTATGTAATAAGTTCATTTTAGTTCTATTTTATTTTTACCTACACACACACACGTTCCCCAAAACAATCCTCTAATAAATGAAGAATGAATAATAGGCTCTGGTGATATACAAAATGTATATAAACCTCCCCAAACACAGGGTATTTATCTGTAAGTAAGACTTGAAATGAAGGCAAACCCACACTGGAGAAGGAAGGGAGGAGAGATGACATGTCCGTGGTCAACCCGGAAGAGGTGGTGGCTGGTGATATGTCAGATATCAGCACTGGCTCACAACCCTCTGTACAAACAAGAGCAGGCTCCTCTTTTCCCTGGGAGCTTGTTTAAAAGCCCTGGCTCCTCTAAACCTCCCCTGGGAGTTCAGAAGGGACTCTTGGTGAACAAGAGTCTGCTGGCGCAGGCCAGAGCGAGCAACGCTTGGAGGTCAAGGTAGAGGGAGTGAAAACTGTGAGCCTGAACCTAAAGAGACAAGGCCGTGCAGCAGGACCAGTGTGAGAGCTTTCTTCCAAGGATCTAGGAACAGAGTTAGCAGCACAAAAGGAAAACATAATGAAGCAATTTATGTCCCCACATAAGGGGCTTTATGCAAGAGCTTTCTGACAGCATGTGGGCTGCCCTGTGAAGTGATGAGAACCACATCCTTGAAAGTATTCAAGCACAGGACAAAGGGGTGCATTTGGAGGAATGTCTCCTTAGGACGGGTCCGGACTGTGCAGGAAGTCTTCTCTAGTTCTTTCCATTCCAAGATGCTCTATATCTATCATTTAAGAGGCTCAATTTCTCTGGGCTGAGTCTGGTCAATCAGTTGGCCACTTGACATCACAAGGAATGAATCTGCACCCGAGATACTGACTATACAGCCAACTGGGTGAGATATACTGGTGAACAAGAGAATGGGAAAATGTGGTTTCCTAGAAACCTTAGAGATCATGTCACCTTCCGAAGGAATATGGTATCATCACAAATGTCTGCAAGCTGCCAGCCTCTTTTCCTCATATGGGGTGCTCAGGAGGGACGGGAACTTTCCTCCCATTGTGCTGATCTCTTTACAGCCTCCACACACCACCCCCTCCACGGGAAGATGAAGAGATAATGGGACTCCAGAGCCCTGGATGGGAGAAGTGCCACCTCTGCGCGTGCCTGGTAGAGCGTGTCCCAGATACAGGCTGCCCGGCTGCAGACGGACCTCATTAATGTCCTGACTAATTGGATCCGCTTTTGCCAGGGCAGTACTCAACCTGAGAATATACGTGGAAGACTGCACATCTTTAGTTCTAAGATGACCATACATTCAGTTGCAGCTTGCGTGTGTGCATGTGTGTGAGGTGTGTGAGGTGTGTGTGCATGTACTGGGGGAGGACGAGAAAGAAATCCTGTTACAGTAAATGTAAACCTTGATCGTAAGATAAATCCCTATTTCAAATGTGTTAAAATGTTAAAAAAAAGTTTAATTGCTTCTGAGACTATGATAAAACATTATCCCATTTCCTAAACTAAAGCAGACAGAGTGATAAGCCTGTAGTAGGATCCAGGGGCCATCAGAAAGAGCACGGAAGACAAGGACCCTTGGGTAGGAAGGTGGCTAAGACAGATGTCGGGGAGGCTGCTGCCCTCCGAGGAGGAGGGCTGCCAACATCGGGGCACCTCCCCAGAACCCCTTCACTAATGGGCCCTGGAGTCCCTGGCCAGCCTCCTCCTGGCCCTGGGACCCTGGGATGCACTGGCATCAGTGGGGCAGCTATATCAGGATCCCCAGTGCCCTGCTTTCCGCTTGCCCAGCAGCAGTCAGTGCCTACGGCAGGCTTCGGAGTCAGGCAGATCTGGGTTCGAGCCCAGTCCATGCCACAGGCAGACACCCTGGAGGGACAGAAAACCCAGTGCTGGTTTACCTTCCTGCCATCGCCAGACGGTGATGGTGTGCTCAGGGTCCACTCCCACCGACACCAGGAGCTTTCCGGTTGCACTGAAGTTGACGTAATTCACCCCCTTGGAGTGGAAGCACCGCAGCATGGAGAGGGTGTGTTTGGTCATGGCGTCCCATACGTGGATGGAAGGTGTTGTCCCTGAGTGTGGAGAGGCATGACAAAGAAGACTGATGAATGGCAGCGCCAAGGCGATGCTTATGCTCATGTAAAAGCCTTTTTTTTGTTTGTTTAGATGGAGTCTTGCTCTGTTGCCCAGGCTGGAGTGCAGTGGCACCATCTCGGCTCACTGCAAGCTCCGTGTCCAGGATTCACATGATCCTCGTGCCTCAGCCTACTGAGTAGCTGGGATTATAGGCGTGCACCACCACACCCAGCTAAGTTTTGCATTTTTAGTAGAGACAGCATTTCACCATGTTGGCCAGGCTGGTCTTGAACTCCTGACCTCAGGTGATCCGCCCGCCTCCCAAAGTGCTGGGACTACAGGCGTGAGCTACTGTCGCCCAGCCTGTAAAAGCCTTATTTTAAGACAAGCGTTTAGGGGTGTTACAGTCATTGGGCATAAAAGACCTATAGCCTGACCTGGCCAGAGGAGAAAGACTACAGGAAATTTGCTTTTAAAGGCAGAGCCCTACAGACATTTATGTTCAACACACACACACTTGTGGAGGATTTTATACGAAGGAAACTGGTGAGGTCAATGATTTGTATCTGCAATTCGGCAAGATACAATCAGCAAACATGATAGAATGACATGATTTTGCTGTGCAGATTCAAACTACTCACGGATGGAACAGCCTTACCTGGGGTTTCCGTAATATCACCTGCATTGGGTGAGCAATGGCAATGAGGAAGCGTCAAGGGAAAACAATAGCTAAAATAAGTCACATTTCCAACAGTGAAGCACTCAACACCAGCATCAGAAAGTTCCAAATTAAACTTAAAAATGGACATGGGTTCAATGAAAACAAGCAGGAAGTTGTAAAAATTGCTCTTGAGATGACAAAGCAAAAACACACTTCTCGTAAATGTGAATCAGTTCACATTTGTCACTGGCAGTTTCCCAGGGCACAGGGGGTCCAGGCACACTTACTGAAATCTACCCTGGCCAGGCTTCAAAACACACGGAGTTCTTGACACTTGGGGTCTGAAAAACTACTCTCACAAGTCCACAGGGATGGGGCCATCGTGTATTTGGACTCTCAGGCGCTGGTCAGACTTCACGGTGCCTCAGAATCACAGTCACTGGATGTGTCAACTCAGGTGACACAGATACATTCAGGACTCAAAAAATCAACAGCAACATCAACAAGAAGGGATGGATGTAAGCAACCCACCCACTCCCTCTCCCAATAATTGCTGACAAGTCAGTGTCCCTGCAAGCTGGGAGAGCCTCAGCTGCCGCAGGACCTCCTACCTATCTGGCTGGTGGCCACCACGTTTCTGTACTTCGGGTGCTGGTTCACTGTGAGACAGAGGATGTCATCCGTATGCTCCAGATAGAAGCTCTGGCTCCCTGGGGGAGAGAGATCATGGGAGGGTGAACAGTGGAACCTAAAGACCTTTTAGGGCAACTCCAAAGCATCTTGTGGAGTCTTTGGATCCTCGTTACAAAAGTGACAGCTTACAGCCCTGAAATTCTCACTTCTGGAATTACACTTGGGGAGATGAAGGATCATTTTTTTGAAATGTTCATATTCTGTTTTGGGTCCGGGAGAAGGGACGCTAGTGTCTGTTATCTGATACATTCAAGCCGCTCTTCGATAGTTCCCACTGCTCTGTGTGGGTGCAGAGCGCAGTTCAAGTACAGGGGCTTCCAGAGACCACGATGATGAAGGTCAAAGTTTCCTCCTCTCTGTGGGACAGGAGTGGGCTTCTCACCGTCCACATCTGGGAAGAAGTAGGGGTGGGGGCCTGGAGATGATGTTTCACTGAGCAAAATGGTACCACTTCTTCATGTGGAATATGAAACTCTCAGGGACTCATCATCTTTATTTACCAAATGCCAATCCACTTGGGGGCCTGGACGGCACAGGTGATGGCTTCACCCCGGAAAGCCCT
The DNA here is from genome assembly GCF_000951045.1 of Mandrillus leucophaeus. Taxonomy (NCBI): domain Eukaryota; kingdom Metazoa; phylum Chordata; class Mammalia; order Primates; family Cercopithecidae; genus Mandrillus; species Mandrillus leucophaeus. The sequence goes on from NW_012105564.1 coordinate 1,701,517, forward strand.
GACTCGACATACGTCATGGGAAGTGGAAGAAAGAGCACTTCATCATCTATCACAGCAAATGGGTTTGCTGACTTCCAAAGTGGCCAATTTAAACCCACCCAAATGCTCAAGAACCTAAAGATGAAAGATGGTGTAGATACACAAGGAAGACGTGTACTGCTACCAATATGATGGCAGGGCTAGAAAGTGAAGAAAATATATACACAACGTCAAGGTCCTCCTCCCTCAAATACACACAAATCAACATGTGCCCAGTGATTTCACTGGCTAAATCTATGTATGAACAACTATACAGAATTGACAAAGAGCGAGAATTTAAAATGAAGGGTTTTTTTTTTTTTTTCTTGAGGCATGAGCAAATAAGGCAAAATGTGAACCTGTTTAAATCTAGTCGTAATGGTATAGCTTTCTGTTAATTTCTGAATGGTTCTTTTTGTTTGAAATGTTCATTTTTAAAAATTTGAGTCATCATGTGGTTTGAGTATTGTTTTTTTTCTTTTTGAAATGGAGTCTCCCTCTGTTGCTCAGGCTGGAGTGCAACCGCACGATCTTGGCTCACTGCAATCTCCACCTCCCGGGTTCAAGCAACCTCAAACTGGGTTCTCCTGCCTCAGCCTCCTGAGTAGCTGGGGCTACAGGCACCCGCAACCATGCCTGGCTAATTTTTGTATTTTTAGTAGAGACGGGGTTTTGCCATGTTGGCCAGGCTGGTCTTGAACTCCTGACCTCAGGTGATCCGCCTACCTTGGCCTCTCAAAGTGCTGGGATTACAGGTGTAAGCCACCTCACCGGGCCTGGTATTTTTGTTTACTGTTTAATTGTTTTCAATCTCATTATAAATGTGGCTAAACTGTCAAAATACAATTTGAAAAATCCGAGCTGTTAAAAAATGGCTCATTGTAGAAATGAATAGGCAAAGTTCTGTGCTTTCTTCTTGGTTATGGTCTCTAAGGAATTCCTCCACTCCTTACACCCTGTCTCTGGCTTCTCTCCATGGCTCTCGGTTACAGAGGCTGGTGTCAACATGGAGGCCTTCTCTCTGAGGCCTACGACAAGGTGAGGTCAAGCTCTGGTCAGAAAGAGAGAAGGCTCTGGCTCTGGTAACTGAGCCTGAGCTTTACCAGGCCTAACTGACCCATGCTGGAATTGGGAGAATGGCTCTATAAAGGAAGGAAAATGCTTAAGCTTTTGGGCATCTGAAGAGTGGGGAAAGCATGTAAAAAAAAAAAAAACTAAAAGAAAAACCTGTATTTTTAATCCCCTGGTCACCTGTGGAGAGGTTCTGAACGATGCCAGCCGCCGCCGTGTGGAAGATGATGTCGGTGCCATCATTAAGGTAATGCAGGTTATTTCGACAGTCGAATCCTCTGTAGCCAAACACATGGTCTAGAGCCAGCTCCTGCATTCACACACACAGATCAACATGACCCTCAGAGGAAGGAAGGGAGAGCCGAGGAACACACCCACATTGCGTGAGTGGCCTTGTGTGTCCTGGGAATGGTATGGTTGGTGAGGCCAATACACGCTCACTGAAAACATTCTGCTTCTTGACTGGCTGAGAAAATGCAACCCCTTCTTTAGTTTTCTGAAATACTGAGGTGGCAGGCTAACACACAGAATCACCGTGACTTTCCAAAAAACCCAGATTTACTTCCTGGCTCTGTCGTTGTGCCAAAGTCCAGAGATTTGATGCCCTGTCAAGTGTACCTAGCAGTTTTGTGTCTGTGCCTTGACAGGCACTCTGGGTGAGCTGAATGGCGGCTCAGAGGTTTGCTCTAATAAACTCTCATCAACGTGCCAGGGCGGGCAGAGCAGAACACAGAGACAAAGGCCATGCTCGTTCTGCCGCCTGGTGCTTGCTCTACAAAGTCACTACATATGTGCTATTTTTCCCTCCCAAACTAGATACTGTTAGGGTTTCTAGTCTTTCTCTTCTTCCTGTCTTGTCTTCTAAGACAAAGAACAGTGGCTGATTCAGATCAGTTCTTCCTGTCTTGTCTTCTAAGACAAAGAACAGTGGCTGATTCAGATCAGTTCTTAATCCAACACAGACCCTCTCGGGCAGCTCCTCTGTGCCCAGCATGGTGCAGGTGCTAGGAGGCGGTATAGGCAGGGAGCTGCAGGAAGGTTTCGCGTGAGAAGCATCAGGAAAGACTGCACAGAAAAGACACCAGGGAAGGTCTTGGAAAGACCAGGGTGCTGGGAGCTGGCAGGAGGAGCCTTCCAAGCAGAAGGAATGACAACACAGGGACTTGAAAGTCCCAGGCAGCTTCCGAGAACATAAGCAGTGGGTTTGTGGGGCTGGAGATTTGCACTGTGGTGAGGAATCATAGGCAGTAAGCTTAGAAGGTGGCTCTGGGTAAGGTTTTGAAACCATGAACTTGAATCCCATTGGCAATGTGGGACTCTCCCAGGTCTGAGGGAGAGGGGACAGAAGAGAGCCAAGGGACCTACTCCATTTCACTCAACTGTCTTTGGGACGTGCAGATGGGGCTGTCCACCAAGTAGGTCTTAGAATGTCAATATCAAATTAGAAGTAATTGTTTAACTTACCTCAACCAGTTTCTTTTTTTTGGTGATATTGTTCTTCTGCAGTTTCTCAGGCTGGGGAGCTGCTCGGCTAACGGGTGGCCTGGAAGAGACAGCGGCCAGAGGAAGCACAGCGTTGAACGAGGGCTGCAAGGCCACCTTCCTGGTGCAGCCTGTCTAGGCCAGTGCCGGCCTCCTCTCTCCTCCCGCCTGAGGCCCCTCCACCTGGATCTGTTCGGTCCTGCCCTCCTCTCCCCCTCCCCACCTGCCGTGGGACCTGGCCTGAATTCACAGGCACTGGGTTGGACCTCGTCCCTCTGCTTAACCTTCTCCTGGGAGCAGGAAGACCACGTGGGCTTGAAACAAGAGGGGCTTGGTTCAAAACCAAGGAGCGGCCTGACCATGAAGGGAGAGAGGCCACATTTCCTGGACTTGCTGACCTTTTTCAGACAGGGATGTGCTCATGTTGTTCAGAATTAAGTTGTCAGTGGCCATGGTGTGGTGTGAAGTGGCACTTACAAGCCAGGCTTCGGAACGGGCCCTAAGGACCACGTGCCAAGTGCCTAGGTCGGCCTCACTTCTCAAACAGGCAGGAAGCGGAGGGACAGGAGACAGACAGCACTTGCGCCTCCCACTCCGCCCTCGCCTCAGGACTCGGGTCTGCCTTCAGCTGTTACCACACCAAAGGTTGCTTTTCCCACCTCAGTTTTGGGGACTGGGGCCTCCAAATTTAATGAAGAGATTTTATAATGTGTAAGCCCTAATGGAATCCTAGATGAGTAGACCAGTTCTTGGTCATGTGGGGTTTCCATAAATGAGATTTCTCTATGGATGGGTCGAGAGAGAGAACTGTACCAGCTCCCACTGCATGTTCCAAAGTAATTAGTTATTGCTCCCGGGATATGCAAAGAGAAGGATTACCTTGATCCCCTTGTAAGCAGCAAACAAAGCCAAGTGAGAAACTTAGTACAGTTTAGAGCCGTATTAGCAACCACCTCATTCATGCACAAGCATTTTCCAAGTGAACAGACATTCCTGTGTGGCACACACCATGCTTCCCCGGCATGCCAGCAAAGAACTAAAACAGAAATGAAAGAGTGCACCAGTCTACAAATTCAGAAAGCTCATACCCCGGCGTCTCTGGGCAAACTCTGCACTAAAGCGCCTACAGAATAGGGAGAGAAAAGGAAGCTTTGTCAATGCTTCCCGCACACTCTCCGTGACTTTACGAATGCGCCCGGGGACTCTGCTTACTTTAGAGTGTGCTAGGGAGAAACTTGCTGTCAGAAAAACAATGACATCTTCCTGGATGTCGTGGGGAGTTATGTACAATGGATACTTTGTTTCCAAATCAAGTTCAACTCATAATTTAGCCTAATAATTCCCAGTGTTTCTTGGTAGGTCAGCTTGCCTGCTCCAATGGCTTGCGGGGGTTCTTTTTGTGTGCAGGGGAAGACAGGGTACCTTTATTTTCTCAGAAACTCTTCAATCAAAACATGTTATGCAATCATAAGTGATAATTGGACCAAATGGTATTATAATCACCACTGAAGAATGGGTAGAGAGCACATCTCTGCAAAACGACACCCCCGGCTGACATCATCGCCACCAAATTGAGCAAAATTGGGAGACTGGGGGCATGCCAGTTCTCACAATGAGACACTTCCTTCACATTAATTATCGCTTCCCAGGACATCTGCTCTTTCTTCTGTTTTAGTGGGACTTTCAAATGAAATCTGTGGGTTTCTTCTTTCACCTAAGAATGTTAAAGTGTATGACAAAAGCAAGCCAGGGGCTACGAGGAGAGCAAGAGGACACTGGAACTATGGCATGGCTCATAAGGCATAATTCGAGGATAAACACAGGGCTCGTTTTCAGGGGACACACAGGTTGTATAATATGTAATATATTATACAGTGAATATAGAGTATGCATACAAGCACAAACACCGTGTACTTATATATACAGGAGATTGTATATATATACACAGAGGCAATCTGATGCTTTTTTTTCACCTTGATTTTCAGAAAAAAACCGAAAGGTAAAGCAATCTCAATGTTTCTTTCTCATTTCGCAAGCATATGTTTACAGCTGTATTGCTTCAAAACTGAAGATGAGAGGAGCAAGGGGAAGAAACCTGCATTGTGGCAAATTCAGCGGATTTTAAGTATTGACCCTTTGCGGTTGTGGGTTCCGCGTGAACACTTAGTACTGGATGTTCACCGAACACCTGTGTTTTTCTCCAGAGCGGTGTGAATACTTACTTGACAATTCCCTGCCTCCAAAGGAAAGCAAGTTAAAACACAATACAAGTATTAAAGGCTTCTTTCCAGGTATCTATAAACAGTGTTCATAACATCAAATATGGGAGGGACTGCCAGAGGCTTCACACACAGCCAAACACTGGAGGTTTAACATTTCTCTGTGGATCTAAATCCTTCTAGATTCAGATTCCATCAGAAATGGGGCTCTGAAAAGCTTTGCTGAGGTGGGAAAGAGTGGAGGCATGAGGACATTCACTCACTTTCAGTCCCATCAACTCATTAGAGTTGGTCATTCCCAGCTGTCATTCCCAGCTGTCATCCCCAGCTTCCTCGCGAGGAAGGCCATGGGCACAACCGGGCATTGGCAGGGAGACCCAGTGGGGCCAAGAGCTGGGAAGGTGAGAGGGTGAGAGACTGGAGGTGGGAGGAGCAGAGACACAAAGGGGCCTGGTGGGGCAAGTAGGCTTTGAGGTAATTGGGGGGGGGCAGGGAGGGGGGAATAAAGAAGGAAGAGCTTCCATTGGGCAAGAAATTTAAGGAGGGAGCCTGGCAAGACAGCAAGCAAACTGGATAAACAGGGGAGAGGGTGGCAGACAGGCCTAAGCTCTGGAGAGCAGGAGAAGCCTGCCAAGGAAGACACAGTGAAGGCAGGAAGCCCAGGGAGAGGCCTGTGAACTCCAGCCTGGGGCTTGGTGTTGAGTAACAAGTCGGCCCTGCTCTTCAGTGCCTGTGGGGAGAGTCACAACCCTATACTCCCTGTGGGAACAGGTGGCACATTCTGTGGGCAGGGAAGGATCATGGGAAGGCCAATTCCTGCTGTCATCCCACTGCCCAGCAGCTGGGCTGCTGAAGACAAAGCTTAGACTCAGCTGAAGATGTGGGGAGTGTTATCCTGACAGGCGCTCTTGCCCTGCACAGACCCCCAAGGCAGGCCAATGCCTGGGCACTTGTCCCTCCTTTCCCCCTCCCCAAGGCACTGGGCTGACAGAGCAAGAGGTGGCGCAGAGCACACAATGACCTGAAATGTGTAAGAGCGTTCACGTCCAATGTGCTCAGGGAAGCTTCTGAAACCACTGAGGTCACGAGTCAGTTGCAACCCAAGATAAAGGACAACATGAGAGCCAACTGGGGAGTGAGGCTTGGACAGCCTGTGAGAAACCAAGTCGTTCCAACCAGTTTCTATAAAGAGGGGTGTGGGTGTGAGTGTGGGAAAACTCAGATCCATCTAGCCAAGAAACGCAAGTTTGAAGTTGTTTTGAGTCGTGTTCATCAGACAATATTCAGTGTCCTTGGAGGAAACAGCTTTCTTCAGCTTCCAAAATGTGGCATAAAATACACCAAAGGTTTTAGGATGTCTTGGGAAATCCAAAGGGGAGGGGGAGGGGGAAAGGGAGAGGAGAGAGAAGGCAGAGAAGGAGGGGAGAGAGAAGAGGGAGGGGGAAGGGAGAGAGAAGAGGGAGGGGGAAGGGAGAGAGAAGAGGGAGGGGGAAGGGAGAGAGA
>NW_012105564.1:1709579-1748527 GCF_000951045.1 Mandrillus leucophaeus
AGGGGAGGAGGAAAGTCAGGGGAGGGAAGGGGAAAAAATCTTAGGAAAAATCTCCAAAGCCATGGGGCCTCTCTGTTATCAAGACCAAACTTGACTGTGTTAAGTGCAGTCTTCAGAACTGGACTCTGCTGAGAGTATTCCTAAGAACTGGACTCTGTTAAGTAGATTCCTATATCTTCCAGAACCATGTACAGAGATGCTTAGTGATGAGGTTGATGGAAAGGATTCAGGCAGAACTACAAGATGTCCTGAAAGAAAATGCTCTTGAAAATGAGCATACCGTCTCGAAAATGCTCTTGACTGACGCTATCACACAGCCTTGTGGTTTTTTTGTTGTTGTTGTTTTAAAAATCAGGATATCATCTTAGACTTGGCTATTTTAGGTGAATACAAAGTTATCTGGGTGAAAAAATGAGAGCCCAAAGGGTGGAGTGAAGGGAACTAAGTAAAGATGGGCAGAATACTGAAGAGGCCACTGTGATGATCCAAGAGAGGAATGATGAGGCACTTGACTGGAGCAGTGGTTGTGGAGAAGAAAACAGGGGCATATTTAAAGAAATACTGGTGGAATATGCTTCGCAGCACTTTGTTACGGATTGCTTTTATGGGATGAACTAGGGAAAGCAACCCAAGGGCAATACCAGTTTTCTGGGCTTGCATATCCGGATAGATGGTGGCATCATAGAATGAGACAGAGAGAAAATATGAGGGAAGGTGATGAGTTCAGTTTTGGCATGTTGGGCTTTGGACACCCGTGAGATAGCTTTGTTAGTTGAAAGTTCCACTGACAGATGGGAGTCAGTGATATGATCCTGGGAATCACTAGCCAATGGGTGGGATATGAAAGATTAATTAAGAGAGAGGGTAGATGGTAGAGGGTGAAAAGAGGCCAGCCAAAGGTAAAATCCTGAGGACCAACAGCATTGTAAGGGGCTGGAAGAGGAAGCAGAGGTGAGACACTGAGAAGAGGGGGAGGCATTAGGAGGGCCAAGAGAGATTCTTTCAAAAAGACGAGAAAAGTATGTTTATATTCTTCTCCAATATGCACTGTCCAATTCGGTAGCCAATGCCACATGTGGCTTTCAAGAGCCCGAATTGTGCTATAACTGTAAAATACATCTGGAATTTGAAGTCCTATTGAAAAATTTTTAAAAGAATGTAAAATATAATTTTATATTAATTACATATTGAAATATTTTTTAATATATAAGTTAAAATATATTATTAAAATCAATGTCACCATCCCAAATTTTCTAATGTGCCTGCTAGAAAATTTATACCTGTGGCTCACATATTTCTATTGGACCATGCTACTCTAGAAGAAACAAGTTCTTTTAGTAGGACAGAGAGAGGTCACTGGACTCAGGGGTTAGAGAGCCCGCATGTCAACAGAATGGCAGGGACAGAGGACAAGTGAGATAGGATAGAGACTGAAGAAAAGACTGGAAGGCCTGAATGAGAAAGGAATAAAGTTGGAGGGAAGGTGAGGGCAGAAATGTGTGTGTAAGTTGAGAAGATCAGTCAAAGGACCTGTTTTTTTTCCTGAGGAAAGTTGGGTGGAAAGTTGGGAGACTGACATGGGAGACACAGATGAGGGGACAGATGATGAGGGAGCACGGATGGACAAGAGGCCAGGGCCAAGCACCAGGTGAGGGACCTGTCTCGAATAGGAAAAGGGACTTACTTCCTCTGAGAAGAGAAGGAAGAAGGTGAATGGCTTATGTGAGTGAAGGATGGGAAGTAAGATGGAGGAGAGAGAAAGAAGCGCCAAGATGGAGTGCGTGCCAGTGGCTTGTTTTCTCAGTGAAGGAGGGGCAGGAGGTTGAGAAGGGATGAAACCTGGATGACTGCTGAGAAGCAGCAGAGAGAACCTACCAAAGAAAAGGAAGAAAATGAGGCAGTAGCTTGGAGGGGCACGTGCAGCAGCCCCTGGTGGTGGCCATCTGTACCAACGTGGGACTTGCTATCAGAAGAGTGGAGAGAGGTAGGTGGTAGGAGGAATGTAGGGGAGAAGGGTCAGCAGGACTGGGAAATGGCATTTGAGCAGGCACAAAAAGTGAGGCCAGGAAGGGCTGATGAACTTGGGGGAAAATGAAGGTGTCTAGGCACTCATTTGTCAGGATGAAGATCATGTGTACTCAGGAATGAGCAATCCAGAGGACAGTTGGTTAGGACACTGAGGGACAGAGGAGTTCCAGGTAATGATGTAACCCAGGGCATGGCAGGAGCTGGCTGGGGTTGGCCAGCTGACCATGAGCTGAAATGCTCAGAGACAGGAAGTTGACAGATGACAAGAACAGGAAGGGGCAAAAGATGGCAGAGCACGACACGAACTTCAAATGAGCGGGAGGGAGTCGGGTAAAGAGCACGCCAACATACTTTAAACACACCCACAAGAGCACCCTGACCCTCCACACCTTTCACTCCTGCAAATGCCTCCTCGGTTACCACATCTTGACCACACAGTAATTGACAAGAGGCGGGTCAGCACCCCCGGTAGTTCCCATTCCTCCCAAATGGAGAATCTGTGAGATGTTCAGACACTTGCCTAAAATAATCAGACCCAACTCTGCCACAGTCTTCGGAGAGACACTCCCTTTTGACAGAAAAGTGCTTACATATTTTTGCAGTGTTCTTTTATCTCCACAAGTGAGTAGGTTTGATTTGATGATTACACTGTGGGAGTGTGATTTCCTAGGCACATTAATCTTTTCTAAAAATCATTTTCCATCACTTTACTTCTGGATTTTTATACACTGGCTACTCTTTGTCATCAAAAGTGAACAAACTATTCTATAATGAACAGCACGTTTACTTCCTAAAATTATCAGATAGAAGTCATTGCTTTGCTTCAAACCAATACAGAAAATCAAGGGGTTTGAATAAAGAAAATCATTTATAAAAATAGCATCATATTCACTTAGAAAAAAATCAACGAATGATTCAGCTTTTAGTGGAGTTACCTAGCTAAGCCATAGGTCTAGGAGATGATTAATTTCAGCACTTCTGGGTTTAATAGATATTATAATTTCAGTCCCTTGCATCTTCATACAGAACAGGAGTCTTGCCGTTCTACCTGCTCGCCACAGCTCTGCAGGCAGAACTCTTGCAGAATGAAGGGGTGGCGTGAAGAAGAAGGTAGCTTAGAGAGAAGGGCTCTGGAGCAGGAGTGCTCCTCGCCCTGTGTGCATTACACGTGTGCCATCACTCTCCCACAGGGAAGGCTGGGCTCAGCTTAAACAACACACATGCAACCGCAGATCTCTGTACCAACTCTCAGGCTCTGTAAGGTCACTCCAGCCTCGCGAATGGGATGGAAATGTAGAACTAGAGGTTCCTCCCCATTTATTGGACCAAGCTCCAAGATAGGATTGAGCAGTTTTCATCAATCTCCAAATGGTAAATTCAGCAGCACTAGCTTAGCAGGATCGTCAGTTCTTAGCAACTCTAACAATACAGGCCCACAAAGCAGCTATTGATCAATGACAACAAAGGGCCTCTGTCCGGCTACGCTGACGAAGGAGCTGGGAGCGCAGGCTGCTCATTTGCCGTTGACACTGTGCCACTTCACCATGCTCATCGTGCCTCAGGCGAGCTTGAAATTCCCACAGATCTCCTGATTAAATAAGGCGTTTTAAAAAAAACTGGGGGCAGCTTCCACATATGAGTGAATAGCAGAAGAAAGGATTTTGAATGGTCCCAACACAAATAAATGACAAATGTTCAAGGTGAAAGATATGCTAATGATACTAATTTGACCACTATACATTGAAAGTATTGAAACTATTACCTTATAAACATAAAATTATTGCATCCATTAAAAAATTAGAAATTAAAAACAACTGGGGGCAAATTCTCCCAGATTTCTGTCTCCAAGCACAGCATAAAAGGTTAGAAGGAAAACTGGGATTACTTATATATGGTGATTTGGCGACTGAAGGAAATCTATCTACATCCTTCCCATTTTCTCATAGTTACTTGTGAACACATTCTTTGCTTCACTGTAAATCTGCTGACAAAGCAGCTTGGTGTGTACGATAGGCATGATGGCCACAGTGACACAGAATCTTCTTAAATAGATTTAAACCAAACAAACATTATAATTCCTGAAGGACAGATACTACAAAGATTAAAAAGTCATTTGCCAAGTGCAGTCCCAGGGCCAGTTGGGGCATTCTGGATTCTACATGAGTCACATCATTTCCCACAAAGACCATCCAGAGTTGCTAATGAAGTGAAGGAAAAAGTGTCACTGACCAAGAATGGACTTGCACGGCATTTTGAAGACAGATTACTTAAATATTAAGAGAAGCAGGCTAAGTAAATTCATCCATTCATCTATTCATTGGAAAAGTATTTGTTTGCTGGGTACTAAATGCAAGGCCCCGTGTTAGACACACAGTGGTCCCATGGTAGATACAGTACCAACTACTGGGGAACTGATAATCCTACACAGTTTATAATCCAGTGAAATTTTATACTAATGCCATAGACTCATATACTAAGGAATCAAGGATTAAAGAAGCTATTAATTTGGAGTTGAAACTAAAACATGACCAAAACAAACAAACAAAAATCTCCGAAACCCCATAAAAAAATTTTAAGCCCACAGTATATAGTTTTCTTTATAGAACTTTGTTTCAGTTCATAAACCCATTCAAGTCAACTCAGAAAGAATGAGATAGAAGATAGGTTTTAAGCCCTTATCTATTCAACTGTAAGCACAGTCTAAGAAAAATTCTGGAAAATGCTAATGCCAGAGTGGAATTTTGAGGTCATTTGGTGCTAGAGCCTGTCAGTTCACAGGTAAGGGCACCACCATTTATAAAAGGCTTAGAAACTACTTCTAATTTTGGTTTGGTAAAAGTTCCTTGGTTTCCTAAGGAACATATGCCATAGACTGACAGTGAATATATTCCACAAGGACTAAAATATTAATGTAGAATATTCACAGATTCCTCCTTTATAATCTGCTGCTAAGAATAATTCTGGCACCGCCTCCTCGTGTTTGCTTGTGCCGGGCCGCTGAGATGACTGGAGAGTGAAGTTGCCTCTGTGGTGGAAGGCAGTTTGGGAAGTGAAATGGTTCCTTTCCCCTCTCTTCACAGAGAATTGGGGGAGGAATTCCACTTGGGACATACCCCCAGACTTGTATGGGGTGCCCAAACCTCATAAACCAGGGTGACCATCTCTTGTGTGAAAGTTGTTAGCCTCTGCTATTGCATGGAGGGAGGGTTAAGAGAGACCGAGCAGAGCCCAGACAGGGGCACTGCAGGGAGTGGGGAGGATGAGGCTCACCCTTCAGGATTCTGACTTGCCTGCTGGTCCACAAGTGGGGGCTACTGAAAATGATGGAATGCTGACAGCTGGGATCAGCCAAATGTGGGTGCATATCGCAAGGGGCTACTGGTACCTGGGAATGAGTCCTTGTCCATGGGGACTGTTGGAAGCACTACTCATCCATCCACATGGAAGTAAACTTACAGCAGGTAAGACAGAGAAAGGAGAGTTGCCTGATCCTCTAGACCCCTCCTAAACATCCACTATCACACATTCCCTGCCAGAAAAAGCAGAAAATTACCCTCAACACCACTGAGATGCAGTCTGGGGTAACGGCTTCTCCACTTCAGACCACTGTTTGGAATTGCCTAAAGGCAGAAGCCAGATGGAGGAGGCTGCAGCCTGAGCACTGGAAGGGTGACCAGTGAGGCCAGCTGCTTAGAAGCAGAGATTTCCTAGCTGGATTATGAATTTTAATGACAAAGTGTCAACAAGATCTCAGCCTTTGATATCTAATCCATGGGCTAGACTGAAAATGAACCTAAATCTTGTTAAGTTGTTAAGGAGTCTATTTATTCATTCAACACTTATTTACTAAATGCCAGCATGTTCTAGATTATAGAGATAAAGCAGGTATAAAACAGGAATTTTGCTTTCACAGAGTTGACAACCTACTTGGAAGAGGAGAGCTTTATGTGTCACCCTGATCAGGTCAACAGCAAGAGCCTGGGATTGTTCAGTTCTTAAGGCAACTCACAGGTCTCCCACCAACAGAAATGAGATAATAAGGAAACCAAAAAGGAAGCCCTCAGAAATGCAATTCTCCCCAGTGCCAATCTCAGACTTGGCAAGACAGAACAAAGACAAACAAAATCTTCTCAGAGAGCAGAACAGGTTCAGCCAGAAGATGGCCAAGGAACCCATCACATTGTGCTGAAGAGAACCTCAGACAGCCTGAAACCTGGGCCTGAGGCAGGGTCTGTTGAAGCCAAAGTCAGTTAGTTCCCATAGTAGACATGTCCAAGTGTGTTAGAATTGTTTTGTAGTAGTTACTTACACTGCCTGAGCTGGTAGGTATGTACTCAGATTCTCCTAAACATTTGGGTATGTGTTTCAGGAGGAGATGGTAGAAAAGTATAAAATACATCTCAAAGAAATAAAGGAAGTCTCTGGTGCTTGGAAAAATGCTAATAAGCATGGCTGTATGTCTCACTGGGGCATGCTAAGGACTTGGGAAGCCCTAACAGTGCTGCCTTAAAAAATGCTATTAGCTCCTGCCTTATGTAACTGTAACTATAGCTTTCTGCATACCCTAAAATTAGAGAAACGTCATCTAACTTTTTTTTGAGATGGAGTTTCGCTCTTGTTGCCCAGGCTGGAGTGCAATGGTGCGATCTCAGCTCACTGCAACCTCTGCCTCCCGGGTTCAAGTGATTCTCCTGCCTCAGCCTTCCCCTGAGTAGCTGGGATTACAGGTGCCTGCCACCATGCCTGGCTAATTGTTGTATTTTTAGTAGAGATGGGGTTTTGCCATGTTGGCCAGGCTGGTCTTGAACTCCTGACCTCAGGTGATCTGCCTGCCTTGGCCTCCCAAAGTGCTAGGATTACAGGTATGAGCCACCACACCCGGCCCCACCTAACTTTTATACAATCACTTTTCCATCATTCACATCATTAACATCACTGTCGTGTGAGGACTAAGCAGACTGGTGTCAGAAGTGGGATTAAAGCAAAGGATGTCTTTAAGAATGTAGCTGCCCACTTTCAAGGTAGACACTAAATTATTCTGAGGTTTTATATGTAAGAGGAAATCCAAGGGGGGGCGAGTTTTCCTTTGACTCTCATTGAGCCAACTCTTGTAGAAGTCAGAGATTCCATAATGATTTAAATACAAACAGTATTTAATTAATGCACAAAGTTTGATTGATAGAATATATAAACACAATGTTGCTTGGAACTGTTTTTAGATGATGGCTGCGTACATGTCATCTACCCAGGTAAAACACAGCTGAATATCTGGATAAAATCTAACACATCAGTGACTAAAACTATACATATCACAGTATCTACAGTTATCCATTATAAAGTAAACTACACTAAGTTGAAGCTAAGGCAATACAATTTAAGCATTAAAAACTAACTTTTCTACTTTTTTTTTTTTTTTTTTTTTAAAGACAGAATCTTACTTTATAGCCCGGGCTGGAGTACAGTGGCATGATCATGACTCACTGCAGCCTTGACCTCCCAGGCTCAAGTGATCCTTTTATCTCAGCCTCCCAATCAACTAAACCACCACATCGGGCTAATTTTTAAATTTTTCGTAGAGATAAGGTCTCCCTATATTGTCCAGGCTGGTCTCAAGCGATCCTCCTGCCTTGGCCTCCCAAAGTGCTGGGAGAACAGGCTTGCCCCACTGTGCTTAGCCTAAGACTTCTTTTTTTTTTTTTAGATAGAGTTTTGCTCTTGTTGCCTAGGCTGGAGTGCAATGGAGTGATCTCGGCTCACTATAACCTCCACTTCCTGGGTTCAAGCAATTCTGCTTCAGCCTCCTGAGTAGCTGGGATTATAGGCATGTGCCACGACACCCAGCTAATTTTGTATTTTTAGTAGAGATGGAGTTTTTTCATGTTGGTCAGGCTGGTCTCGAACTCCTGACCTCATGTGATCCACCCTCCTTGGCCTCTCAAAGTGCTGGGATTATAGGCGTGAGCCACTGCGCCCGGCCCAGACTTTTTTTTTTTTAAGAGAGACATGACCATTTTAGCCTGAGCTAAGCAGGAGAGACTGGCAACAAGCCCAAAGTCTACTGAAGAAGGAAAAAAATATGCTTTAGGTGACTCTGGGATTTTGACTTTTGGCCATAAGTTATGCAGCTTCTCAGGTAAGAAAAGAAGGGAGCAGTTGAACCTCTTTTCAATGATAGGTGAAAAATGCTGTAAGTAAAATAATGCTATAAAGATAATGTAGAAACAGAAAGTATTAAGTCTAACATTCTTTTATTCATCCCTGGATAGACAGCCAAAAGCTGTATGCCTCAGCAGTTGTTAATAAAGGACCTTGAAAAAAATACAGATGGCTGACTCAGGTGCATTGAGAAAACAATCCTTGAGCTAATTATTGTATCCTCTTCAAAATATAAAGGTTAAGTGAGTACTTATATGCCAATTTCTATAATAGTTTAATTCTTCTATTTATTCTGTATCTTGTCATTATAAAACTGGGTTTCTATAGAATGCAAGTTCCAACTGTATATAGCAAATAAAAATATCCATTATGACCAACCCCCATGTGGCCAGTTAAGTGAGGAAGAAATGAGGACATCCACCTATGTCAAACAGCAGGCATTTAAAAATAAATTACTAAGCATGGCCCCACAAGATGTAAATAGGAAGGCTAATACCTGGTCAGCTCATATGAATTTCAGTAAAAGATCATAACCCATACTTAGAGATATTATTAGATACTACTACCTATCAATTATCAAAGAGAATGTTCCCTTGTGATCATGTAGTTACCACAGTATACAAAATTGAAGCTGCATGATAATTTGATAAGAACAAAAAATGTGGACATTGGCACTAAGTATTGTTATAGTTGCAAGTTTCTAATTTCTGGCTTTCTCTTAATGGAATAATGAAAACCTCTGGAGATGAGTCCAATATGTTTAAACACACATTGATTCATTCATTCACAACAGGGTCTTGCTCTGTTGCTCAGGCTGGAGTGCACCGGTGTGATCACAGCTCACCGCAGCCTTGAACTCCTGGCCTCAAGTGATCCTCTCATCTCAGCCTCCTGAGTAGCTGGGATTACAGGAGTGTGTTTTCATTCCCAGCTAATTTTTAAAAATTTTTTTGTAGAGATTGGGCTCCTTATGTTGCCCAGGCTCATCTAAACTCTCTTGCCAGCCTCAACTTCCTGAGTTTAAGTTATCCTCCCACCTCAGCCTTCCAAAGTGCTGGCATTACAGTTGTGAGCTACTACGCCTGGCCTTAAACATTATTTTTAAAGGATATATGGGAATAACAAAACATAATGTGAATACAAGACTACAATTTTTAAAAGCAACAAACCTCAGCATTAATGTATTTTGTAAGCTGATTGTTGTGGCATGCTCAGATGGTGGTATAAAAACTCACCAAAATTGTTTCACTTTACTTGGGTAAAGTTTTACATGTCTCTAATAAATTCTTGACATTGATTTGGTTGCATTTTTACTGGCATCTCTGATTTTTAAAAAGTTATACAGATATAATACTAGTTAATAAAAACATATGCAAAAGTAGTTATGAATGATAGTAATTACTGTTCCACAGTAAAATACCCTAAGGTTCTTTTCTGTGATAATCATCACTTTCCATTAGAAAGAACAATTAAAGGAGAATGAACAAGATTTTGTGTGTTCTCCAAATCTCCAACTAATGTGTACTCATAGAGCCCAGATGCCACTCACAGGACAGGAATATCAAAGATAAGCACGGGACCCCCTAGCAAAAAGCAGACGATATCAAAGGCACATGGTGGTACCACAAAAATGACATGCACACCAACCCAAAGGTGGGTCTGCTAACGTGACAATCTAAACACGAAGCAATGCCAATACCAAACCATTAATGAAAATTTGTTGAACCTACAAAAGGTTATGATATTCCTTCCAGAGACAAATAATATAAACTACACTCTTAAAAAGCAATATCTCCCAATAATAAATTAACTCATACTCAGTTTATCACCAAATATGCGGGCAGAGTGACAAATGATTTAAGAAATAAAATAGTAATTTGTTTAATTGATATATCTTTCCCTTGAGAATTCAAGTATCAGTTGGAGATGTAAAAAAATCTATTTTTTGAGCTGGGCATGGTGGCTCTCACCTGGAATCCTAGCACTGGTGAGGCCAAGATGGTAAGACTGCTTGAGCCAAGGAGTTTGAGAATACCCTGGGAAACATAGTAAGATCACCCCGTCTCTAAAAAAACGATTTGCTGGTATGGTGGTGCACACCTGTAGTCCCAGTCCCAGGTTCTTGCGGGGCTGAAGTGGGAGAATTGCTTGAGCCCAGGAGGTTGAGGCTGCACTGAGACAGGATCACACCACTGTACTACACACTGGGCAACAGAGCCAGACCCAGTCTCAAATATATATATACACATATATATATACACACACACACACACACACACACACACACACATATATATATATCTTTTTTTTTTTTTCCTAAGTTGATATTATAAAACTCCAAATCTTAGGCCAGAGGACTAAATGACAAAAATGGAATTTGGACTGACCTGAAATGTGGGCCTCCTGGCAGATGTCTTTAAAAGTTGACCTTCCCTCCCACAAAGTGACAGCTTATGCATGTCTGTGGAGTAGCCAAGTCCTGAGCCAGTCTCTCGTCAACGGAGGAGCTCATGGGAGGGCAGGAGGATACAAATTTTCCCATGAGAATGACAAAATATAGGGGCATCACTGACATCCCAGTAGGAGCCTGGGACACTTGGAGAGCTGTACTTTTAAGAGAGTATTATGTTACTTCCTACTTTTATTTTTCATTTCCATATGTGTATGTTTTGAAACAACAAACAAAACCTTTACATCCTGACTGCTGGCATCTTCCAACATTCATACTACCACCTAGCCATATAATACTCGCACATGGCTAGGGCAGGAATCGTTGACTGTCTAGTCCAGCTGAAGGCAATATGGTTTGGACCAGTGACCACCGCATGTTGTCTGGTTCTCCCTCCTCCAAAGTGGTGATTCAAAAAAAATTGTCTTCATTCTGTCCTCTCTTTACCGCTATTTGGCAAGTTAGGGTGGTTAATATTCTCATTAGCCACAGGACCATGAGGGGTTTATCTGGACCTGGATGAGAAAATTTCACAGTACTCTGAGATCCTGAATGTGGTGACTGGCTGAGACTTTGAGTCGCCTCTTTTTGGGAAGGTGGCATAAATGCATTTCAAATTACATACAGGATAGTGAGGTTTCATGGTGGTTTTTTTTGTTTGTTTGTTTTTTTCAGACAGATTATCACTCTGTCACCCAGGCTGGAGTGCAGAGGTGCCATCTTGACTCACTGCAACCTCTGCCTCCTAGGTTCAAGCAATTTGTGCCTCAGCCTCCTGACTAGCTGAGATTACAGGTGTGTGCCACCACACCAGGCTAATTTTTGTATTTTTAGGAGAGACAGGGTTTCACCATGTTTCCTAGGCTGGTCTTGAACTCCTGGCCTCATGTAATCTGCCTTCCTTGGCTTCCCAAATTCTGGGATTACAGGCGTGAGACACCGTGCCTGGCCTATATTTAGGATAGTTTTAAATGGGGCCATTTTAAGAGGCTATATAGGACAAGAAAAGGGTGAATTGTAGTAGACATTTTCTATTTTGGGTCTATCCAAATCACCTCTGGGGTAAGTGATTACATTGCTAGTCTATGGTGGCAGGTGACTATTTCCAAGGGAAGAGTCAAAGGCTTTTTCTCCCTAGCCCACAGTGATTGGATCAAGGGTAGCCTGGGGCCCACCAGAGCCAATAGCACCTCAAAAGACATTTGTAGGGGGGACTTGTGAATCAGAGGCAGTTCTTTCCTACTGATTTTAAACCAGAGACTATAAGTTCTGCAGCCATTTTTCTATCTGAAGAACTGTAATAACCCAGAGGAACAGAACTGAGACATGAAGGAAAAAACCAGAATCCTGGCAGCAAGATTTGAGTTCTCTTAACAAGTGATACCTGAAGTTGCCCTACCCTTGCATACTTAAGTGTGTAAACCAGTGAGTTCCCTTTTGCTTAGGCCGGTTTGGGTTGGGTGATCCCCTTGAAAGCCCCTATGTTATAAATCAAAAACCAGTATGTAAGCTAGGTGTGACTTCAGTAATGTGAAAAGAAAATTCTTCATTTTACAGGCAACTCTAGTAATTTGGTACTGAGCAAACCTTAGGGATTTTACCGCTTGATGAATTGGGGAAAACTGTTTTTACTGAAGTCTGAATACAGGATTTGGGCACCATCCCTCACGTTGAGATGATATAAGCATTTTGCATCTTAAATTGCTCTGAAAAACTATGCTTCCCCCTTTATTTTTTCTCCCCAAAAGGAACTTTCCTGACATTTTAAGTATCAATGAAATACCTTAAGTTTGTAGATGGATAAAAGATTACATTATAAGAAAACATGGCAAAGGAGGTGAGGTCAAAAGCTGAGAGCAAGAGGTGTGTCAGGTTGGGGCGTGGCACTTGAGAGGCAGGAAGGTTTGGAAGGGTTCCTCTAGACCAGAATTAGCGTCACGTCGGCTGGGGATGAAGGAGGGTGGCTGGGGTAGCCCTGAGTGCCCAGATAAGGAGTGAAAGCATGGATTCCCAAAAATAAAAAAGACTTCATGAGTTTCCTCAGCCACGCACCACACGCGCCAGCTGAGCAGCAACAACACCCAAGGGTTCACCCAAGGTTGGGGACCAGCCAGATGAGTCTAGGTCACGGAGGCAGGGCATCCCGGTGTGCTAGAGGAAAGCTGGAGTAACTGGGCTACCCTCTGAACACCTCACGGATATTATATATCTGGTACGGATAGCCCAGGATTCTTTTGAGACCAGTTGTAAATTTCTTCTCAGCTTCCTCATTTTTTGAAAGATTAGAACTAAAGATCATATGGCTTCTGAAGAATAAGAACTCACAATGTAATTAGCAATTGTACAAGGAAGCATGATCTGAAGTCTCACAGCTATTTTAAAGTCAAATAACTGAGTCTAATTAGAAGCAGTCCACAGCTATCTTAAAATTTAGGAATTAGGAATTCAGTTGCTTAAAAGGTAATTGATGCATAAAGCACAGCTGCCTTCAAGGCATTTTTCTCAGTACCACAGGTGCTACAGTCATCTCACAGTTTCTAATTGTTTTTAGGTGACAGGGGATTTACCAGAGGTAGAGCTGCCTGAAACATTGCTAAGAGACAAAACAGTGCTAAGGATCCTGCGTGGAGTGGCTGTTCCAAGCTCACATCTCTTTCAGTCCTCGAGTACTCGTCTCCCATTAGTCTCATTGGTGCATGTCTTGAACCAAGTGTTTAGAAAAAGCACCCAGGTATATAGAGGTATTTGCAGGTATATACAGAAGGCATCATGATGGGAACACTAAGGAAAACCCCTGCCTCTCAAATCTTCAAGCAGGGCTTGAAGTAGCCAAAGAAAGCAGTGTCAGGGGCTGTTGGGCAACAGCCCTGAATATTCCCAGGGAGAAGCTGGCCACTGCTGCCTGGCTTCATGTGGTTCTGATGTCAGCATTTTTCTGTCTCAGGCCCTCTGTCATTCCAGGATGCTGGAGTCCACGGGCCCTGTTTTATACCCTAGCTGAGGACTAAGATATGCTGTTTAACATCTTGTGCCACCCTCCCAATTCCTTCACTCATCCTGCTTTCTCTCAAATTTCCTGAATGCCCTGACTTGCCGGGCAATGTTCTCTTTTGTGGTCCAGAAGCTGACTACAGTCTGATCTCTGAGGTTCAGGCTCCCCTAAAATTACTGACCAGGACTGGTGCAATCTGCTTGTTCTTGGTTCTGATTATGATTTGCCCCCATGGAGGCTGCTAAGTTGGGCATCATTTAGTGCTCTTTACTAGCTGACCCTACCTGGCACGGCCCCACTCTGCTCCCAGCATGCTGTGCAGCTGGCAGTGTGTGCTCCAGTTACAGTTCCTTCTGGGAATTGAGGCTGTCAAGGCTTTTTAAGTTATCTAGGGAGTTGCTCTCCACAGAAAAGGCTTGATTATTCCTCCAGACCCTAGACTTATCTCAAAATTGTTTTCTTCGCTAAATCCTGGTGTGAACTTTTTGTTAATGCTAGTAAAGTACTGAACTGCCTACCCCTATCTCATAATATTATAAGGCTTTTTCCTTTTGTTAAAAAAAAGAATCAATCCAGTGTATGCTACTATACAGCTTCCTATCTGATGTGGGTATAGCTTGATAATAAAATGGAGTAACTTGAAAATTCTGAATTTTAAAATAAAAAATTATTGGGGTCCTCTCTATCATCAGTCCTCCTACCTTTCATTAAGTTGGGCAGTATGAGATTTTGACAGACTTGCCCAAAGAGGCAACAAGACAAGAGAATTAGGTGAGCCTTGGTTTGGGTTCAAAATCAGCTGCAGTGTTTGGAATTTGGGGCTTGGGTTAAATGATTATATTTTGGTGGCTAGCAAGAATCTCAGCATGTATGATTGAGTTACAGAAATCAGCCAGAAACACCCTTGGGATAATGGCCATGTCAACTCATTTCATAATGGTATGTGAAACTAGAAATGAAATTAGAAAGACTGGGTAGTTTTTTTTTTTTTTTTCCAAAGGAATGTATAATTCAGGTCAAACATTTTTTTTAGAGTGGATTATTTAAGTAGGAGGCCTATTCATGCACTTCTATGCATATGGTTCTTTTTTCCCCTTGATTCTTAGAATTAGGACTTGGAAAATTATTTTCTGTTTGTGGCCACTTTAAAACCATGTTGCAAGCAAAATGAACTATAAAGACTACTGCAGAAAAATCTCTAATTTTTTCTTAAAAGAGAGCTCTGAATCTTTGTAACATCTAACAAAGACGCTAGGGAAAAATTAGGGCTTTTTTGCATTAGATTCAATCTTCTTGCCAGTAGCACACCCACCATTTACCAAGTTTATTTTAACATCTGGCACTGAATTTAAGGAGGAGGAGCAGGAGGAGGTTACATTTCTTTGCATCTAAAACCCCACATAATAGTAAGAAGTGATAGGTCAGATTTACTGGTTATTGTTAGGCAGAAAGCCATACTAAATGCAAACTACTTGAATCTCATAAATTACATATTGTGGGACTAGTGTATTGCGAACATTGAGCCTACCTCAATGTGAACAGCCAACAGAATTCTTAAAACATCTTTGAGATCCATGCTATTCTTTAGTTATTAGAGTTTTTATTCAATATCCTCTCTTAGCATGAATATGATACATTAAGTAATATAGTAATTCTGAGTTTTTCTTTTTAGAAATGCTAAAGTGTTTAACAATTCTTATCAATACTTAAAATAGCACATTGAAAAGCCCTAAAATAATAACAGAAAACACACTTTCTACATAGAGGATCCAAGGCAACAAAATCAAATGGGATAGGCTGGAACTGCCAAACCCACCTAGACAAATGTGGGCAAATGAAGACACAGTAAGAGAAGATACGCCAAGTGAACGGAGTATAAGGCACAGCTTCTGATTAGAATGGAAGATGGTTTTTCACAACTCCACAACTATTCCTCCATGACCTCAGAAGCCTGTCCTCCCTCCTACCTTGCTGGTCAGCAGGCTTTCCTGTTAGCTGCCACAGTCAGGACTGTTTTTGGAATACCCTAGCATTTTTTCTGGGCATGGAGAAGCCTAGCCCAGCCAAATTTCATGTCTATTCAAGTCACATTCCAGAACCAACTTCCACAAAGTATAAACCACCCTTTGTCACATACTGTGATGTTGTGCATTTTTTTTTTTTCCCAGCTTAAGCCTGTGTACAGGTGAAGACCCTGTGCAGATTTATAAAAGACTGACTTAAGTAGCAACTTTGAGGGCAAAGAAAATGCACTCTGGTTTAAACAAGTTTCTTGTCATCAGATATAAAAGCAAGCAAACCTGGCAACACCATACCTTTCTTCCACGGAAACTTCCTTCAGCTGCTGGTGTGGCTTGGTGCCTTCCATTTCCCTGATGCTCACAGCATAGATCTTGGTGGTGTAGTCAATGGCCTTTTCTCGAGCAACATCGCTGTCATAGCCTCAAACAACAAAAACAGATTGGGGAGCCAGTTGGTTTGCAGTGGCCCAGGAAGGGAGGTGGTGGGAGGTACAGTCGGCACAGGAGGCGCGTGGCAGGTGGGGGCTCACCTCCATCCTCTTCCACGTCGGTGTCCGACTCCTCGCTGTCCACCAGCTTGCTCTCCTGGGTCCCCACAAACTCCCTGGTCCAGATCATCAGGGCTGTGTCGGCGCCGCCCACTGTGAGCAGCACAGAGTCATTGTGCAGCCACCTCACGTTGGTGACGTGTGCACTGTGCCCCACATACTTCTTGAATCTTGCATGCTGTCCCTGTAAAGCCCGAAATTGGTGATTACCCCAGCCACTGTCTCATTATTTCTTTCTCTGGGCTCATTTATCCATATTAATTTCTACTGGCTTCTACTGCATACAAAGGAAACAGTTCAACAGCAATTTCCCTACATTTCAATTAGAATGTAAGCTCCATGTGGGCAGGCACTAGGTCTCTTTTTTTTCTTCAAACAGTACCCAGCTCACAATAGGTCCTCAATATATATTTTTTGAGGGAATGAATGACACGTTAGACTACAGAACCTATTTTCTGGGAATCTGTGGACATATAAAAAGCTTGTTCTGGTTCTCTCAAATGTCAAAGGTGCTGTCTCCACAGGTCTTTAGTGTAAACTCCTGACTGTGAGTCTGGCTGACATCTGAGATCAAGTGTCTTCACAGCCATCCCCTACAGTGACTTTTGTACCATAGTCGAGGCAGTGGCAGAAGAGCAAAGGATCTCTTATAAACCTGGGGCCCCAAGTAAGATGTAAAATGAACTAACAGTTTCTGCCACAGACGCTAGAAAGCATTTTTAACAGAAACACTCAAACACTGATTTAAAGACAAAGTTCCTTTTCAACAAACGTAGCCAAATACATAAAACCCAATTTATCAGTAACGACTAAAAGCTTTTTGACTGGTGTGCCCAGGCCACCCCACCTTTATCCCCAGTTGAGGGCAGAGGGCAGAGGGTGGAGGGTGGAGGGTGGAATGTGAGTCAGCTGCTCACGCCAGGGCAGTCCTGACAAGTGGTGCAAAATCAAAGCTGGCACCAGAAAGAGTTTCCATATTCAGCTCATGAGCCACAGCCTGGCAAAAACAGCTGCAGCGGGAGCCATTTAAAGAGGTGGAGTTTTTCCATCCTCTCAGCGACTCCGAGGGAATACCTTACACAATCTGGAAAGCCACACGCACTCTCTGAGGTCGTGAGAGAGCCACCAGTATCCTAGATGAAAATTTTATTAATTTACAAGTGGCTCCCAGAGGAGTTTGGACTGGCATGCTGGAGAATCTGAAACCAGCATAGACACACGGCAGCGAACAGGTGCAGGAGCGTTTGTGACTTTGTAATACTCCTGGTCAAGATCTCCCTGTATTTGGCCAACCCCTAGCTGACAGCAGAGTGGAACTGCCAACTCCTCAGTAGGGTACTGAGCCTAGAAAGATTCCTGAAGCAAACAGGCAGGTCTATTTCCAGGAGGCCCTCCAGAGTCATTAGTTTGCTAGCATAGGCAGAACAAAAGAATTTCCAAGAAAAACCTGTTCGAACATGTGAGATCCAGAAGGCAGGGAAACAGAGGACAGTCACAGCAGCTGCAGCCATGTGCCCTGCTGGTCTTCTAGCTGGAAGCAGGGGCACATCCAGTTTATATACCACGAATGCAAGCTGTTTCTTTACAGAAGTAAAAGAGCATGAGAAATGCCTCTCTACACTCTTAACTTATAAGAGGGACACAGGGTTTCCAGATGGGAAGAAAAAATGCAAAAAAGAAAGGTTCAGGGAAAAACAGACTCTAAGGGATGAGATTCAGGTTGCAGAGGGAAAAAAGGGACATAGAGGAAGAGAAAGAGAGGAAAAAATTCAGGGCCAATGAAGAGATTTAACAAGGCAGAGATTCTCCCAGCAGTGGGTGATTCAAGATTCTCAGAATAGGAAACGAGATCACTGCTCCATGCAACAATAAAGGGAATTGACACTGGGTAGAAGGTTCTGTGAAACCAGCTGCTGTTTCAGGAGAGACATTGGCAGCGATGTTTAGTGGTTCCCAGCAGGGCCTATGGAGGAAACATCCTCAAGACCTGGCACAGCCAGTGGGATGAACGACCCTTCTGGGTCTTCAAGCCGAATCTGCATTTGTTACATCCATCAGAACTTGCTGCTTCCCCACGACTCTCTTATTCATCGAGTGATGAAATAATGGATGATAGCACCAGAAAAACCTGGAATATGGGCGGGTGCAGTGGTTCATGCCTGTAATCCCAGCACTTTGGGAGGTTGAGGCGGGCAGATCACTTGAGGTCAGGAGTTCAAGACCAGCCTGGCCAACATGGTGAAACCCCAACTTTACTAAAAATACAAAAATTAGCTGGGCAGGGTGGTGGATGCCTGTAATCCCAGCTACTCGGGAGGCTGAGGCAGGAGAATCGCTTGAACCTGAGAGGCAGAGGTTGCAGTCAGTTAAGATCACACCACTGCACTCCAGCCTGGGCAACAGCAAGACTCTGTCTTAAATAAAAAAAAAACCTGGAATATGTCTCCAGAGTAGTGGTTGCCAATCCCTTGTAGGGAGGAAATTTCTGAGAATCTCATGAAAGCTAGGCACTCACCCCCTACATTCACATTTCAGTTTCCCTATCTGTAAAATTTTCCATGCAAAGTTTCTCTCTGAAAAATCATTCTCCAGAGCTTTTGACATTCTGAGCAGGAAACTTAAGGACTTGAGGGCATGGAGGATTTTAAAAATGCAAATGACATAGTGGTGTTTTCCTCTCTCCGTTTAGTAGAAGGGTCTAGGTTTGGAAGGGAAGGGAGGCTATGGGAAGCAATCAGCAGGCCATACAGATCGAGTCAAAAAACAGAATTTGGTTTTCTGATCCATGGTTTAAGATACTACAAAAATGGGTCGTGCTCTTGTTAAGGCTCTGACAAAGGTTAGAGTCTGTCTCATGGAGGCTGGGACGAGATGGTTGTCAGGGCACTAACGATCTAATTGAGAAGGCTTTAACCTATACAACTGAATATTAATAAAGATACACATCTGGCATGGAAAGAAAAATGCCTGGAAGAAATACCCACTCATGGGAAAGTAGAATGAGAAAAAGAGCCAAGATAATGACATGATTTTAGCTCCTAACAAATGGAACTTGAATTTTGGACACAGAGCTGTGTGGTGGTAATAAGATCTCACAGGTATCACCAAGACTGATGACATAGAACTCAATGCGAGAATATAGCAATGGCATGGTACATTAGTCTGCTTGGGTAGCCATAACAAAATGCCCTAGGCTGGGTAGCTAAACAGCAGAAATTTATTTCTCACAGTTTTAGAAGCTGGGCAAGATTAAGGTGCTGGCCAATTTGGTTCCTCGTGAGGGCTCTCTTCCTGGCTTGTAGATAGCTGCCTTCTCACTGTGTGCTCACATGGAGAGAGTGCAGTGTGTGTGTGGAGACAGAAAGCTAGCTCTCTGGCATCTCTTCTATAAGGACACTGATTCTCTCAGATTAGGGCCCCTCCCTTATAAACTCATTTAATCTTAGTTACTTCCCTAAATGTCCTATCTCCAAATACAGTCCCATTGGGAGTTCGGACTTTCACACAGATTTGGGAAGACAACCATTCAGTTCACAACAGATAATGAACTTTGTTCAACAGAGTGAGAGCAGTTGGACAAGTGTGACTATACAGCTGGAAATATTCATTGGCAAGAGATTCATGTATTTCGGAAGGAAAGTGTGCCAGAAAAATCAGATTTTTTTTTTTTTTTTTTTTTTAAAGAAGAGGCCAGATGCAGTCGCTCATGCCTATAATCCCAGCACTTTGGGAGGCCAAGGCAGGTGGATCACCTGAGGTCAGGAGTTCGAGACCAGCCTGGTCAACATGGTGAAACCCCATCTCTACTAAAAATATAAAAAATTAGCCAGTTTTAGTGGCAGGCACCTGTGATCCCAGCTATTCAGGAGGTTGAAGCAGGAGAACCACTTGAATCCAGGAGGCAGTGGTTGCAGTGAGCTGAGATTACGCCATTGCACTGCAGCCTGGGCAACAAGAGCAAAAACTCCATCTTCAAAAATAAGTAAACAAGTAATTCTTTTTAAAAAAAGAGGAAGACAAGTGATTCTATCAAAATAATTCGTATTTGGCTAGTAGTCTTTTTAAGCTATGAACCTATTTCTTCAATCAAATCTGACACAGAACTTAAGAATGAAAAGATAATTTAAAATAATGGACAAAAGATTTGTACAGATACTTCCCAAACAGCAAATAGACGAGAAAGTGCTCAGCATCCTTAGTCATCAGAGAAATGTAAACTGAAAACACAACTGGATACCATTATCTACTCCCCAGGGCAGCTGAATTTTATGCATCTGACAATACCGAGTATCGGCAACTGGAACTCTTACATTTCTGGTGGGAATACAAAATGATACCACTTGGGAAAAAGGTCTGGCAGTTTCTTAAAATGTTATGTATTTTCCCCATGACTCAGAAATTCCACTCCTATGTATTTACCTAAGGGAAAGAAAGCATATGTCTACAAAGACTTGTCTAAAAATGTTCATAGCAGCTTTACTATAACCCAAAACTGGAAAAGTATGTTCATCATAGGAATATGGATGAACTAACTGTTATATCCATACAATAGAATTCTACTCAGCTATGAAAATGAATGAACTATTATGCAACATGGATGAATCTCAGAAACATCTCTGAGTGAAAGACGCTAGATAAAAAGCAGTACCTATTTCATTTATATGAAATTCTTAAACAGGTAAAATTTATGGTGAAAAACACTGAAACAGTTGTTTGACCTGAGGAGGGAGGGGGCATGGGGACTGGCCCAGAAGGAGTATGAGGAAGCAGCCTGGGGTGGCAATGGCCTATGTATCTTCATAAGAGATGGTTATACAGGTATATGAGCTTTTGGTCAAAGCTCATCAAATGGAACACTGAACATTTATGTATTTCAACTGTATGTAAATTTTACTTAAAAAATATCATAAGCAAATCTTGAACTCTAGGTAATAATGTGCATGATGTAACACTTAGGGGTAAGAAATCTTGATATCTAAAATGTACTTTTTCCTCCCAGCTTTACTGAGGTATAATTAACAAAGATTTTATATATTCAAGGTGTACAACAGAATTTGATATATGCATACATTGTGAAATAACTACCATAATCAAGCTAATTAATGCATTAATCATGACATAGTTACCACTGTGTGTGTGTGTATATATTTGGTAAGGACACTTAGGATCCACTCTATTAGCAAATTTAAAGTAAATAATACAGTATAATTAAATATAGTCACCATGCTGTATGTCAGATCCCCAGAACTTATTTATCTTAAAAGTTTATACCCTTTGCCTGGATGTGGCGGCTCACGCCTGTAATCCCAGCATTTTGGGAGGCCGAGGCAGGCGGACCACCTGAGGTTGGGAGTTCAAGACCAGCCTGATCAACATGGAGAAATCCCATCTCTACTAAAATTACAAAATTAGCCAGGCGTGGTAGCACATGCCTGTAATCCCAGCTACTCGGGAGGCTGAGGCAAGAGAATCAGTTGCACTCAGGAGGCAGAGGTTATGCTGAGCCCAGATTGTGCCAAGGCACTCCAGTCTGGGCAACAAGAGCAAAACTCCATCTCAAAAAAATAAAAAAGTTTATACCCTTTGACCAACATCTCCCCATTTCCCCCCACTCTCCAGTCCTTGGCCACCACCCTTCTACTCTCTACTTCTACGAGTTCAACTTTTTCAACTTCCACATATATGTGAGATCACAAAGTATTTGTCTTTCTGTGCCTGGCTCATCTCACTTACCATGTCCTTCAGGTTCATCTACACTATTGCAAATGACAGGATTTCCTTCTTTTTTATGGGTGAATAATATACCACCATATATATGTGTGTACACACACACACACACACAAATACTTTCCTTATCCATTCATTTGTTGATGGATACTTCAGTTGTTTCCATATCTTGGCTATTGTGAATAATGCTGTAATGAACATGGTGGTGTAGATATCTCTTCAAGATACTGATTTCATTTCCTTTGGATATATACCCAGAAGTGGGATTACTGAATCACATATTAGTTTTTAATTTTCTGAGAAACATTCATATTGTTTTCCACAATGACTATACCAATTCGTACACTGTTGGTAGGCATAACAGTATGCAAGAGTTCCCTTTCTTTACACCCTCACCAACACTTGTTCTTTTTTAAATAGACATCCTAATAGGCATGAGGTGATATCTGTGATTTTGATTTACATTTTCCTAATAAGTGATGTTGAACATCTTTTCATATACCTGTTGGCCATTTCTATGTCATCTTTGGAGAAATGTCTATTCAAGTAATTTGCCTGTTTTAAAATCATGGCTTTTGCTATTGAGTTGTCAAGTTCATTATATATTTTGTATATTAACCCTTTATCAGACACAGGGTTTTACAATTATTTTTCCCATTCCATAGGCTGCCTTTTCATTTTGTTGATTATTTCATTTGCTGTGCAAAGTTTTTTAGTTTGATATAGTCTCACTTGCTTTTGTTTTTACCTGTGCTTTGGCTGTTATATCCAAGAAATCACTGCCAAGACCAATGTCAAAAAATTCTTTATATTTTCTTCTAGGAGTTTTATGTTTTCAGGTCTTACATTTAAGTCTTTAATCCATTTTAATTTTTCTAAATGGTGTGAGATAAAGATCCAATTTCATTCTTTTAAATGCAGATATCTAGTTTCCCTGACACCACTTATTGAAGAGACTGTCTTCTCCTTATTGTGTACCTTTGGTATCCTTGTCAAAGATTGACTATATAACATGCATGGATCTATTTCTGGCATCTTTATTCTGTTTCACTGGTCTATGTGTCTGTTTTTATGTCAGTACCATACTGTTTTGATTACTACAGTTTTGTAATATAGTTTGAAATCTGTATTTCAAAGTGTGACACTTCCAGTTTTATTCTTTCTTGGGACTGCTTTGGCTATGTAGGTCTTCTGTGGTTACATACAAATTTTAAGGATGTTTTTCCAATTTTTGTGAAAAAAAGGCCTTTGGAATTTTGATAAGGATTACATTGAATCTGTAGATTATTTTTTGGGTAGTGTGAATATTTTAACAATATTAGTTCTTCCACTCCATGGACACAGGATCTCTTTCCATTTATTTGTGTCTTCTTCAATTTATTTCATGAGCGTCTTACAGTTTTCAGTATACAGTTCTTTTGCCTCCTTGGCTAAATTTATTCCTAAACATTTTATTCATCTTGATGGCACAGTTTTTTTAAGATAGTCTAAGTATATAAAAATGTAATTGAATAGTGTATGTTAGCTTTGTATTCTACAATTTCACCGACTTTATTAATTCTAACAGTTTTCTTGAGGGGAAGTCTTTAGGGTTTTCTATATATAAGACCATGTTGTATATAGAGATAATTTTACCTCTTTCTTTCTGATCTGGATGCCTTTTCTCTCTTTTTCTTGCCTAATTTCTCTGGCAAGGACTTCCTTGACTTGTTCCTGATCTTAAAGGAAAAGCTTTTGGCTTTTCATCATTGAGTATGTTAGTTGTGGGTTTTTCATTTATGGCTTTTACGAAAGTTCCTTCCTTCTATATCTAATTTGAGTGTTTTTAATCATGAGAGGATGTTGAGTTTTGTCCATCCTTTTCCCACATCCACTGAGATGATAAAATGATTTTTATCCTTTATTCTCTTTATGTGGTATATCACATTTACTGACTTGCATATGTTGAACCATCCTTGCATCCCAGGGACAAATTCCACTTGATCATGGCCTATGATCTTTTTAACGTGCTGTTGAATCTGGTTTGTAGTATTTTGTTTTAGATTTTTGCACCTATATTCATCAGGCATATTGGCCTGTAGTTTTCTTGTAATGTCTTTATCTGGTTTTGGTCTCAAGGTTCTTCTGGCCTTATAAGATGAGTTTAGAAGTGTTCCTTCCTCTTCAATTTTTTTTTTTTTTTGAAAGAGTTTAAAAAGGACTGGCAATATTTTCTCTTTAAATATTTAGGAGAACTCACACATGAAGCCACATGGTCTTGGGCTTTTCTGGGAGGTTCTTGATTACAGATTCAATCTCCTTGCACATTATTGATCTGTTCAGATTCTGTATTTCTTTGCAATTCAGTCTTGGTAGGTTGTATATTTCTAGAAACGTATCATTTCTTCTAGGTTATCCAATTTGTTGGCATGTCATTGCTCAAAGTAGTCTCTTATGATCCTTTGTATTTCTACAGTATCGGTTATAATGTCTCTTTCATTTATAATTTTGAGTCTCTTTTTGGCTAGTCTCGCTAAAGGTTTGTCAATTTTATCTTTTCAAAAAAAAAATAAAAACTCAACTCTTAGTTTTGTTGGTCTTTTCTATTCTCTTTATGGTCCCTATTTATTCCTGTTCTAATCTTTATTATTTCCTTCCTTCTGCTAACAGTAAGCTTAGCTTGGTCTTTTCCCAGTTTTTTTGAAGTGTAAAGTTAGGTCATTTGAGGTTTTTATTTTTCTTTCTTAATTCTACAGTTTACTTTAAATTACAGAATTTAGGCTGTGGGTTTCTGTGAGTTCACTATATTATTCTCTTGCCTTATGTGTATGCTTGAAAATCTTCACAGTAAAATCTTAGAAAAAAAGCATACACAGAAGCTGAATGTGCAAAATACAAAACAGTGTAACTCTGTTGAAACAAGAATAGGATTCCAGAGCTTTTGCACAGGTTCCTTCCTGGCCACTTGAGATATACCTCCCTGGAACTCTGGTCTGAGGAACACAACTTGAAATGATGGTGATATATAGACAAGCCACCTTGTCAGGCAGGGAAAGTACTAGCAAGGTGCAATAGTACTGTGGGGGTTTTAGTTATCTAAACAGATACTCCAAAACCTCGGTCTACTAAAACCAGGGTATCACTAACTTTTTGCCTTGTACTGCTAGCAATTTCATTTATACGTAGAAATAGCAAGGAAAATGGCTACTTAGAACTAAATTCTGATTAAATAAGAAGGGCTGGTAAGTGACAGATCATTGGCAGAAGGGTGGCAGGTGGCTTTGGGATGGGCAATGAAGGTAACACTGGACATAATCAGATGTGTATTTTAGAAAGGGCTACTGACGATAATCTAATCAGATATTAACAAAGGAAGAAGAGAGGAAAAGCGTCCAAAGTAACCAAAGTGGCCATAGAGGTAACTGGTATGTTCAGGTTAAAATGTACAAATGACAGGAGGAGCAAACAATTGAGGATGAATACAAAAGCCTTGCACAGACTTTTAAGTGTAGTTTCTGGAATGAAGACAAAAAATAAGACTTTTGAAAAGGATGTGAAAGATATATTTAGGGATAGAAGCAAAATAGAGAAAAGTTAGGAACACTTCTTAATCAGACGGCTTCACATGAACTGAAAGTCAATTTCTCATTTCCTCCGTCAAAGAGAATGTTCTTCAAACCGCGAAGGAGAAAACAACTCAGTTATGTGAGTACAGGTACCTTCAAATGTGACCACAAAAACAATACAGTAATAGCTGAAAAGTTTAGAAATCAGGAGAGGTGACATCAAACATAAAGTGGTTCTTGTATCCCAATGGGAAAACAAATAGGTTCTGGCAAATATTGATTCATGAGGTGATGTAATCCCTTGAAAATTCTAGGATGAAATATTACACAGGAGTTCAATAAGCATTTGGAAAAAGAAGTAGTGATAACCAGACAGTAACAGATACACTGTGAACTAACCTCACATATTTTATAGGTTGACTTATTAGGAGAGATTAAGGATGACAGAGACCAAATCCACTTGTCTTTAGGCAAGACATTAGCCAAGTATTTAATGATGTCTTCTTGGACTAGGATAAACGGCTGTACAGGGAGGTAAATTTAAATATTTGTTACTGATTAAAGAACTGTTACAATGTGTAGATTAACAAACAGAATGTCAGCTGGGTGTGATGGCTCATGCTTGTAATTCCAATATTTTGGGAGGCCCAGGTGGGAGGATTTTTTGAGTCCAGGAGTTTGGGACCAGCCTGGGCAATACAGTGAGACCCCATCTCTACAAAAAGTAAAATAATTAGTTGGGCATGGTGGTATGCACATAATCCCAGCTACTGGGGAGGCTAAGGTGGATTGATCGCTTGAGTCTAGAAGGTAGAGGCTGCAGTGAACAGTGATTGTGCCATTGCACTCCAGCTTGGGAAACAGAGCAAAACCCTATCATTCATTCACTCTTTAGTTAAAATAAATAAATAAATGGAATGTAAAATTGAATTGATGGGGAGGTTCCCAGAGTTGACGTTTGATTGTTCCAGTCTCTCTTTTTTTCTATGATTTAGAACTCAGGATTGTGAAAGCAGAGGATGACATGATGCTGCAAGGGAGAGAAAATGCTTTGACAAGGTATTCAAAGATACAGATAGGATGGAACACTTAGAAGAAATAAATAAAACTTTTTGGGTATGAATGTAAAGTTCTGTATTCAGATCTTAGAACATCAATTGTGTAAGTATAGGCTGGGGGATAATCTGAACATTTTTGAGATTGACATCTATGAATTCAGTTTTTGTAGTGTGGCAGGCAAAAGGGCCAACGTCATTTTCGTTTGATTTAATACAAATGTAAACATCAAAACCAAGAAGGTAGCAGTCCCACTGTGCTCTGACCTGATCAGATTACAACTGAAACACTGAATACAGTTCTAGATGAGACAGTTGAAGGAAGAATTGATAAACTGCAGTGTGCTTAAAGGGAGGGGACAGCTGTAAGCCATGGAATATGGGAAACGGCTGAAGGAACTAGAAATGTTAGGCTGGAAAAAAAGTGAGACTTCAGGGGGTCAAATGTGATCTTACTAAAGATGATGGCTGTTAGAGGAATGGAATTGTTTAATGATGGTTCAGAAGGTAGAACTGTATTTATAAAGAAAAGAGGCCAGGCACAGTGGCTCACGCCTGTAATCTCAGCACTTCGGGAGGCCAAGGCTGGTGGATCACAAGGTCAGGAGTTCAAAACCAGCCTGGTCAAGATGGTGAAACCCTGTCTCTACTAAAAATACAAAAATTAGTGTGGCATGGTGGCAGGTGCCTGTAATCCCAGCTACTCGCAAGGCTGAAGCAGGGAATTGCCTGAACCCGGGAGGCAGAGGTTGCAGTCAGCTGAGATCATGCCACTGTACAAAAAAAAAAAAAAGAGGAAAGAAAAGAATTCAGCTCAACACAGAGGAAAACGTTTTAATAATTGGAGGTATTTAAAAATCAGTTGGGCTGCTGTGTGGTATTAAGTTCCTCATCTGTGGAAGTATCCTAATAAAAGTTAGAAAGGCACTGGTCTGAGAGGTTGTAAAGTTAACACTTACTTTGCAGTTTGTGAGATGTTGGATTTGGTGACCACTAAAGGCCTTTCAAGGTAGAATTCTATGCCGTGAGAACTGCACTGAAATTAGTCACTCAAAAACAATGTCAGGGAGGTTTTTATACAGCACAAATAATACTCCGATAATATGAACTGCTTATGACTTCAAATTTTAAAAAATGCACTTAGATACAATAGACAGATTTAAGGTTATTAATGAGACTGAGCAAGTAAAGACAATAAACATGCAATAGTACCTTGACGGGATATGAGAAAAGCTTAACAAAACCAAAATCATCTCCAGTGGCTAAAAGGGAACAGTCTTTGGTAAGACTGGCAGCATTTACGTCAGTTATATCGCTATGTGCTGGCCAGATTCCCTCACAGGTGGGCCCCAGGACACAGGTCCATGTGTCCCACTGTATCTTCTCAATCTGAAAAAGAACGAAAGGGAATTATATTTTTGCACAACCTAGTTTGTTTTATTTAAAAGAAACAGTTTGCACCTGAGTAATTCTAAATTACTTTGACAACAATAGGTATTTTTGTTGAGTGCTGAGGTACACAAATTCTAAGTTGCATATTTAAAGTGGTTATTTGCATTAAGAAATCAACACTGCAGTCAAATAGCCAAGTATTTTTCTCTAGATAAAATGAACATTTTGAAATTGTGGAAATTTGACAATAATAAGGTAATAAGGTATTTTAGTTCTTAACTAGATATTTATCACTGTATAAGCCATAAGCTGGATCCAGACTCCCCAACCCCAGCACTGATGTCTTAGGCTTGAAAATTCTGTTGCTGGGACTGT
The DNA here is from genome assembly GCF_000951045.1 of Mandrillus leucophaeus. NCBI lineage: Eukaryota > Metazoa > Chordata > Mammalia > Primates > Cercopithecidae > Mandrillus > Mandrillus leucophaeus. The sequence goes on from NW_012105564.1 coordinate 1,737,868, forward strand.
GCTGTGCATGTCAGGATGTTTAGAGCATCCCTGGTCTCCATCCAGTGGATGCCAGTAGCATACCCTTGTCCCCAGGCATTGCCAAATGTTCCTGGGAAGCAAAATTGCTCCCAGTTGAGAATCACTAAGCTAGGCTGATCAATGGAGATGATCATTTAGCAAATTATTTTAAGAAGTTACTAGACAGAACTTAAAAAAAAATGACTGCTTCCTTGGAGGAAAAAGTAATAAGATTCTGCAGCAAGCTTAATATCCTGTATGCTCTAGAGAGACTACTGTGAAAATCCAAAGAGCTATTCATATTGTATTGCCATGAATCTTTTATCCTTTAAAACTGTTTTATGTGAAATTCTTGGCTAGAATATTTGTAATTTTTATAGGTTAATCCTGATAAGATTGAGGGTTTTCTTTCCATTTACTTAAAACAATAATAGACAATAACAACATTATGGCTTTCCTGGGAGATTTTGTCTCATTTACTTTCATTCAAGATCTGCTATTACACGTTAATATTCCAGTTTCTTTAGACAAAGCACTGTTCAGAAGGAGTATAAGAAATTAGAGAACTGTAGCTAAAATTAAAGCCCAGAGCTCTCCTTTTCAATCTGAAACTACTTTGCATGTTGCTAATGTACCTTGCCTAATCTCTGCTTGTTGTTATTGCTTAGAAGAGAAATTACAAGACAAAGATGCAGCCAGGAGTTTTAGTCACAACATGGTAAGATGCTATACATGTGTTAGTCACTCAAATTTCTCATTTAATCTTGTGTGTTTCTTTTGGAGGCACACAGAAGTGGAACCAAAAATCTGCATCTGGTCCTGTGACTTGGGGGCCTCAGGTAGGAACACAGACTGAGGTGACTCAAGGTGGTTCCCCCAGAAATCATCTCAGTTTTAGAAGTAGAGTCCCTCAACCCCTTATGATGTTCTAACCTAACCTTCACAGGAAGAGAAGCAGGGAACCATCCCTTGCTGGTTCTGGAAGCAGGCTTTTGGCCATTGACTGCCTTCCAAATTCTAGATTCCATCTCCTAGTCCACTTGCAATCCCCACCGTGATGCTGGCCTCCTTATCCCAGCAGGAAAGGAAAGGGAACTGGTATTGCTCCCCTGGCAGACACCGCAACACAACACCACTGGCCAGATCAGGACACTGTACTCTCCAGGGGAAGCAAATGTCTAACTTGCTGGAAGCTACAGAAACTGCACTTAAAATGGAGCATTAAGAATGATATCTATAATCCATCAATGCAAAAGGGTTAAATAAACTTGTTAAAAATGCTGGAATTAAGATAGAAGGAGAGTCCTCAAAGGATCCCTTCCTCAGCACCTTGCCTCAGTTAGGTATGTTATCATTTTGCAAAGGAAGCAACTGAGGCCCACAGAGAGGTTACATCACTGCAGTCACAGTATACTTAGGAAGCCGAAGCAGGAGGTTTGCTCCAGAGACTTTGCCTCCCAATATGGTGCTGCTTTAACTGTACCATTTGTATCAGATGGATTTGAAATAGGCATTTTAACATTTGTCATATTTTAACAATTTGCTGGGTAAGCTTTGTATTAGTTTACCATGATTGTTTCTTTAAAAAAAAATTGCTTATTTGAAAAAGATTTTCCAAAATCCCTCATGCTCAGTCGAAGGGCCTTGGCACCACTAGGTAAGTTGGCCAAGAAAGCATCAGCTGGAGGGACTTGCAACCAACATCATCACGAATCAGCCTCTGGAATAACAAATGTGCACCATGGGGTAACAAATTAACTCTTCAGAGCAAGCGCCTGTCACTTTGGGGAGCATTATAACATTAATTTTCCTCTTGTGCATATTCTTTTATATAATAATTGCTCATCTGTTCCAAGCCAGCCTCATCTTCCTCTACCATTTTGTTAAATTACATTTCATTTTAGTATACTTATTTGGGGGCATTAAAACAGGAAGGGAAAGTATAGCTGAAGTGATGTGAAATGATGCTTAAATCCACAGGAGAAACTGAGAGGCTTCATGGACACAGATGTCTCTGGGTTGAGATCACAGTGCTGTGGATCTTTTGCCCTCACAGAGCCTTAGTTTCCTTATCTGTAAAACCAGATTGACAACTATTAAGGTAAAACTGTTATGAGGATTAAAATGTAGGTGTATATATTCTGAAATTTGCATGGAGCCAAAAAAGAGCCTGGGCCAAAGCATTTCTAAGCAAAAAGAACAAAGCCAGAGGTATCATTTTACTGGACTTCAAACTACACTACAAGGCTACAGTAACCAAAACAGACTGGTACTGGTATAAAAAGACATACAGGCCAATGGAATACAGAATCCAGAAATAAAGCTGCACAGCTATAACCATCTGATCTTCGACAAAGTCAACAAAAATAAGCAACGGGGAAAGGACTCTCTGTTAAATAAATGGTGCTGGGACAACTGGCTAGTCATATGCAGAAGAATGAAATTGCACCCCCCCACCCCCATTTCACCATATACAAAAATTAACTCAAGACGGATTAGAGATTTAAATGTAACACCTCAAATTACAAGAATCCTAGAAGAAAACCTAGGAAATACCATGCTGGACATTGGCCTTGGGAAAGAATTTATGACTAAGTCCTCAAAAGCAATTGTAACAAAAACAAAAATTGACAAGTGAGACTTGACAAGTTTAATTAACTAAAGGGCTTCCACATAGCAAAAGAAAACATCAACAGAGAAAAAAGCCAACCTACAGAATGGGAGAAAACATCTGCAACCTATGCATCTCAAAAGGGTCTAATATCCAGAATCTAAAAGGAACTGAAGTCAACAGGTTAAAAAACAACCCCATTAAAAAGTGGGCAACAGGAGTTGGAGACCAGCCTGAGCAACACGGCAAAACCCTGGCTCTACTAAAACTATTATACAAAAATTACCTGGGCATGGTGGTGTGCATCTACGGTCTCACCTACTCGGGAGGCTGAGGCAGGAGGATCACTTAAGCCCAGAAAATCGAGGCTACAGTGAGCCGTGATGGTGCCACTACACTGCAGCCTGGGTGATACAGCAAGACCCTTAAAAAAGGGTCTTAAAAAAAAAAAAGTGGGCAAAAGATATGAACAGATGCTTCTCAAAAGAAGACATACAAGTAGCCAACAAACATGAAAAAATGTTTATCACCAATCATTGGAGAAATGCTAATCAAAGCCACAAGATGCCATCTCACACCATTCAGAATGGCTATTATTAAAAGTAAAAAAAAATAACAGAATCTGGTAAGACTGAAGAGTAAAGGGAATGCTTATTCACTGCTGGTGGGAATGTAAATTAGTTTAGCTTCTGTGGAAAGCAGTTTGGAGATTTCTCAAATAACTTAAAGAACTACGATTCTACTCAGTAATACCATTACTGGGTACATACCCAAAGGAAAATGAATTGTTCTACCAAAAAGACACATGTACTCATACGTTCATTGCAGCACTATTCACAATAGCAAAGATATGGAATCAACCAAGATGCCCAACAGTGACCAACTGATAAAGGAAATGTGGTACGTATATACCATGGAATACTATGCAGCCATAAAAAATAATGAAATCATGTTCTTTGCAGCAACATGGATGTAGCTAGAGGCCATTATATTAAGAGAATTAATGCAGGAACAAAATACCAAATACCACATGTTCTCATAAGTGGGAACAAAGCATTGGGTACACACGGACAGGAAGGTGGAAACAATAGACACTGGGGACTACTGGGGGGCAGAGAGAGGAGGAGGCAAAGGCTAAAACACTATCTCCTGGGAACTGTGCTTACTACCTGGGTGATGCCATCATTTGTATGCCAATCCTCAGTGTCATACAATAGACCCATGTAATAAACCTACACATGTAACTCCCCGAATCTAAAATAAAAGCTGAAATTACAATAAAAAATAAAGATATATAAAGTATCTGGCAGTCAACAAATGACCAGTGAATAAATGACATAATTAAAAATATCTCTTACTCAAGGCCATAAAAGCTCCTCTATATAAAAAAGTTAAAAAGAGGACTGATCAGAGACAAATAAATTGGAACTGGGGAGGGGAGTGAGATCAAAATTTCTCAGTGAACAATTTCCATTAATACAATGCCATGATCTATGACAATGTATATTTTTAAAGTACTACACATATACTTCCTTTACAAACAATGAAAATGCAAATGTACACGTGTCCAAATGTCTTTGGGAGAACCTTACAATACTGGGACGGTTTAAGATACTGGCAAACTGAAGCGAGGGAGAGACAGATGCCTGCCACACAGTGGCATACCCTTACCTCCTTTTCCTCTAAGGAAGCAATATTTCTTCATCCTCGTCAACACTTAGACCAGGGCTCGTTATGTGTACACCGTGAAAGAGGTACAAAAGGCATCTATCTACCTTTCAAGAGGGTGTTAGTTTAGGAATTCAAAAATTTTATCTAGGCTTTGATTTCAGCAATTAAAAAATGATGTATGTAGCTAAGGACATGAGGAAACATAGAAAAAAGAAAACAGTTTGATACAATACAATGGTCAGATTGCAGATTGTTTTCGTCTCAAAAAAATAATTTCCAGGCTGGGTACGGTGGCTCACATCTGTAATCCCAGCATGTTGGGAGGCCGATGTGGGTGGATCACCTGAGGTTAGGAGTTTGAGATCAGCCTGGCCAACATGGGGAAACCCCATCTCTACTAAAAGAATAAAATTAAAAAATTAGCTGGGTGTGTGGCAGATGCCTATAATCCCAGCTACTCGGGAGGCTGTGGTGGGAGAATCTCATTAACCTGGGAGGGAGAGGTTGCAGTTAGCCAAGATGGCGCCACTGCACTCCAGCCTGGGCAAAAGAGCAACACTCCACCTCAAAACAACAACAACAACAACAACAACAACAACAACAAAAACTGTTGTTATAGATAATAATGTTCATAATTACAAATAAACATTGAGAAAACGTTTCAAAATGTATGTTCATAAAAAGCTTTGCACAAACTGACATGTCAAATGGAAAAAGGAATATATAACATCCAAATTGTTAGCTTATTCATTGTCTTCAGGCAGAGAAAAATTAAGCAGAGCATCAACTGTACATTGCTCCACCAGCGGTGTGATAAGTCCCTATGTTCCGGGAACCTGGAAACCAGATTAAGCAATCGGATTTAAGACATGATCAAGTTTAAAGGTATACTAAATATAATACATATTAGTAGTTAACGTGATAAGTTTTATTAAAATGCACATATTAAATCTTCACAAAATATCTTACAAAATCTTTGTGTATGATTGTTACCTCTGAAGGTCTTATTATATGCCGTTTGCCTCTTGGAGCTTCAAAAAAAAGTTGTTCTTTGGCACCTGAATTAACTTGCAATAATTTTCCTGTTACGAAAGAATGAAGTAGAGAGACAATTAAACTCTGACTTTAACTCTTTATTATAAAATGAGAAGCATGGGTGCTGCTATTTTGATTCATTTTAATCAAAGTCTCATAAATTGAGTAAATACATTTTGAATTATTCAGAAGGGCATGTACTGCCAATTACATGATGTGGTACAAACCCCAAAGCTGTGATTTTCAGAATATGGACTTCATAAAATTTGACCTTGAACATCATTCAAATAACAGAAGAATAAAGTTTGATATGTTCTATTCTGCTGCACTGAAAACATAGTTTTCCAAAGCCTGAGAAAAATCAATTTTCCCCCTCTTTTTCCCAGTTGCCTCTCAGCAAACTGCGTTGGCAAGAATATGGCATTGGAAGGTTATGGCAATTAGAAGTAAATCGCTTATTGTGGGCATTCACATTTACTTCAGCCTGAATTCTAAGTTTGCCTTTAAAGCCCAGAAACAGAACACACAAAATAAGCTATAAATGCTCATTCCTTCCCCACCCTCTGGTCCTACTTGAAAATTTGACAAGAAATCCAGGACTTTCCCCAAAGAAAATGTTGGACAAAAATAGTCTTTCAGTCTGATGCACAATTATAATCTTGGATTTGATGTTGAAAAAGGTTAGATTTCCTAATTCTCCTCCTACAATGACAACAATCTTGTAAGGCTTAAAATGTAAATGACTCAAGGTATATGTTTCAGTATTTTTGGCATTTTAAAAATATTATGGAAAGTTTCAAACACATATAGAAGAGTACAAAGAACCCCTGGATGCCCGCTGTCCAGCCTCAACAGCTATTAACACATGGCCAAGCCTGTTTCATGAACCTCCACCCTAGGTTATTTTGAAGCAAATTTCAGACATCATAATATTTCACCTATGAATAATTCAGTATACATATACATAATATTTCTCCTTTTGTTTCTTCCCCATAACTATGGCATATCTAGTAGTCTTGAAATATCTTTCTTAGAAAAATAATACCAAAATAAGAACTTTTCGGTTTAATCATGTTCTTTAGCACTTAAATAGGCACCAACTTGATCTGAAATGTAGCTTGGCTAATCTTTTTTTTTTTTTTTTTTTTGAGATGGTGTCTTGCTCTGTTTCCCAGACTGGAGTGCAGTGGTGTAATCTCAGCTCACTGCAACCTCCGCCTCTTGAGTTCAAGCAATTCTCTTGCCTCAGCCTTCCGAGTAGCTGGGATTACAGGCACCCACCACCACACTTGGCTAATTGTTGTATTTTTAGTAGAGACAGGGATTCATCATGTTGGCCAGGGTGGTCTTGACCTCCTGACCTCAGGTGATCCGCCCACCTTGGCCTACCAAAGTGCTAGGATTATAGGAGTGAGCCACCATGCCCAGCCTAGCTTGGCTAATCTTAAGAAGTTGTAGATCTACTTCTATATGACTAAAAATAAGGTTCTCTCATTTCTAAATGACAACTGTAATCATTTCTAATTTGGTGAATGATAACATTAGGGGATTTTTCCTTGACTTGGAGCAAATGTATCTGAAAATGTGTACTCTGAAATGGGCACATCTTCTGACTTTATGGCTGAATATATGTAAGTGACAAAAGAAAAAAGGGAGTTAGTTACCTTTGGCTATTTAGAATTATAAGAAACTGAGTAACCAATACCGTAAAGTAATTCTATTTTTAGGACAATCAAGAGTGACTGCAAATGACAAAGCATGTGGACAAACAGTTAAAGTATTCAGTGAACACATTCTTTGAATACAGCTAATTTTAGATGATGTTTGGCCATGAGATACTAAAATAACTCAGAGGACTGTAATCCTCAGATAAATCCCAACAACTTACTTTACACCATAGTTTCAAAGATCGTACTTCACTTAAAACCAAAAACGAGAAAAATCTCTCAGTGAGGTAATTTATGATTGCAAAAATAGTTGAGAATCTAAACACATAGACAAGTACCAGAAGTGCTGGATAGCGTTGCAGACAGCTCGTAGGGTCCCCATGTAGCCCATGTCCCTTCCCTGAGAACTGCCTCCGTGGTCACGTTTGTACTCTGGGGGCAGACGTTGACCATGGAGGGGCCAGGCTCACACCGGGCTGGGTAATCAAATTCTCTTGGGAAATTGGAATCCAAGAGGCTGAATCAGCTGGTGCCTACCGGGATGAGATGTGGACTTTGGGCCTGTGGGTGGCATTTTGGGGCAGCTGAGACTGGCCATGTGCAGATGAGGTAGAGAAAGGCCGCTTGTGCAGAGAGAGGGGTCATAGGCAGAGGTAAGACCCAGAAGAGCAGTGGATACTGAAACTCGCTGCCTAAGAGTGGGAGAGGAGTGGAGAGGAACTGCTTGCTTGGTTCCTGTGCGTTTTCTAGTTCATTCCTAAAGTTAGTTCCTTGGCAGACTGTTTCCTGCTCTTGGATTCTATAAAGTATCTCCGTATCTTTCCAATAAACTCATCTTTTATTATTATTTTAAAATTTAAGCCGGTTTCTAGCCTGGGCAACATAGTGAAAGCCCATATTTACTAAAAGTACAGAAAAAAAAAAAATTAGCCGGGCATAGTGGCGGGCACCTGTGGCCTCAGCTGCTTGGGAAGCTGATGTGAGAGGGTCTCTTGAGCCCAGGAGGCACAGATTGCAGTGACCTGAGATTGTGCCACAGCACTCCAACCTGGGTGACGGAGTGGGATCCTGTCTCAAAAAAAAAAAAAAGAAAGTTTAAGCTGGTTGATGGGTTTCTGTTCTTTGCAATCAAGGATGTGAAGAAGAAAAAACCAAACCAAAAAACTATTCTTCTATGAGGAAGGAATGATTAAGAGTATTTTTTTTAAAACCAAAATTTTCTTTACTGCTGCTAATACACATTTTTTAAGCATAAGGAAATATTTAGGTCACCGCTCCTTTTTCTCTCTGCCTGCTGTCTCTCTCTCTATCACCACTGAAATATTCTGAGGGCGAGGAGCAGAATCAAGAACAAAAACTCTGTTTAATGCATTTATAATTGCTCTACAAAAACAGTAATCCTCTTCTTTCAGAATCACATTTTTATTCACTGGAAATATCTGTTCGCACAGATTAAAAGCTGAAAGACACCCATGTCCTTACATCACACATCTTGCAGGTGCCATAGAGCTTTGCAGCCCACAAAGTGATCCACATACATCACCCCGGCTGCTATATAATTTACAAGTTAGACTAATTCCAACAATTGGTACTAAATGTACCAAATATCAGGCCATTTGCAATAAAAATGGGAATGAAATGTGCTATTATGGCTCAAATTGTCATTTTTATTTTATTTATTATTATTTTTTGAGACAGAGTCTTACTCTGTTACCCAGGCTGGAGTGCAGTGGTGCGATCTCAGCTCACTGCCACCTCTGTCTCCCAGTTCAAGCGATTCTCCTGCCTCGGCCTCCCAAGAAGCTGGGATTACAGGCACCCGCCACCACACCTGGCTGATTTTTGTGTTTTTAGTAGAGATGGGGTTTCACCATGTTGGCCAGGCTGGTCTCAAACTCCTGACCTCAGGTTACCCACCTCAGCCTCCCAAAGTGCTGGGAATACAGGTGTGAGCCACCACGCCCAGCCTTCAAATTGTTAATTTGTAAAGGATGTTACAGCCTGTTATTTCTAGAAATGAACTTACAGCATTTAGAAAATATCCTTTCTATGCTTTCTCTCCCTCCATACATTTTTTCTTTCTCAAGTATTCCATGCTGGAGCTTTCATTCAGGGGTAGCTGATGTTCCTGCAAAAGCCCAATGCACTTTTTGGTTTTCCAAGGACCTATAGTTGCCATGGGCACAAGAGGCTGCTGAGGCTGGCGGCTGTGCCATCCCTGCCGCTGAGAAGCCAGTTGGCTCTGGCAAATGCTTTCACTATTTTCAACAGGATCAAAGGCATGAAACAGATCCCTGCTTCTAATTTCTGCTCTCAACCTTGCCAGACCCTGGAGGCCCCTGCTGTGAAAGCCAGGCTGGTCTTGAGGCAGCATGGCATATTCTCGAGATCAGGCATTTTGGGGACTGGGATGTCGGGAATGCAGGAATATCAGGATGACACATGTCTCATGGCTAGGGGAGTTAGATCAGGCAAGATTCACAGGCATACTTCCTCTTATTCTCCAGATGGTATAATTCCTCCCTAAAAATCAGAAGTGTTTCTACTACTCTCAATCCACAGAAAGCACTTGGTCCAATCCTTTCACCTGACTGAAGGCACCCTTATGATGAAAGGCAAGGTAGCTTTTCAAAGACCTTTGACTCCACTCCTCTCCTGCTCACTCCCAGTGCCCTCCCTCAGCCTCCTGAGCTCTAGGAGGCTGGCCTTGGGCAGGATTATGGAAATAGGGAGGTTTGCTTCTCCTTCCACCAAGTGATGGCTCCATATTGAGAGACTTTACACAGACCTTTCCCCAGGTCCCCCCACAGCAGCACCCCCCGATCCTGGCTGAGATCTTGTGCTTTCTATCTGGGACTTACTTCTCTTTATACCCCTAGCATCTGACACAGGGCCTATACGTTTGCAGAATTAAGAACAAACTCCTTAAATGCAAATGAAACCCACAATGAGATACACTTCACATCCATTAGGACAGCTACTATCAAAATAAACACATAAAATGAGCTTTGGCAAGGATGTGGAGAGATTTGAACCCTTGTGTACAACTGGTGGGAATATAAAATGGTAGAGCTGCTATGGAAAACAGTATAGTAATTCCTCAAAAGGTTAAAAATAGAACTACCGTATGATTCAGCAATTACACCCTTGGGTATATACCTCAAAGACTTGAAAGCAGGGTTTTGAAGATATATTTGTACATCCATGTTCATAGCAGCATCATTCACAATGGCTGAAATGTGGCAGCCACACAGGTGCCCCTCAACAGATAAATAGATAAGCAAAATACGGTCTATACATAAAATGAAACATTTAGTCTTTAAAGGAAGGAAATTCTGACACACACCACAACATGGAGGAATCTTGATGACATTATGCTAAGTGGAATAAGCCCATTATAGAGAGACAAATACTGTATGATTCCACTTATATGAGGTACCTAGAGTGGTTACATTCATAGAGACAGAAAGTAGAATGGTAGATACCAGGGGTTGGGGAAATGAAAAGTTATCATTTAATGGGAATAGAGCTCCAGTTTTACAAGACAAAAAGAGTTGTGAGACAGAGGCAGTGATGGTTGCATAACAGTGTCAATGTTTTTAACATCCTTGAACTGTACACTTAAAAAATGGTTAAAATGGAGCTGGGTGCGGTGGCTCACACTTGTAATCCCAGC
>NW_012105564.1:1749022-1769424 GCF_000951045.1 Mandrillus leucophaeus
TGTGTGTGTGTGTGTGTGTGTGTGTGTGTGTGTGTGTGTGTTGGATTCTAAATAAAGTTAATCACACCCTATTCTACCTGGCAAGAGAATAGCAAGATAATAAATAGGGAGAAATCACTGCTTTTAAAAAAAAAAAAGCAGAGAATATCAAAGAAGAGTCTGAGAAGCAACTGCTTTCATCGGCCTCACCAGTTCCTACATAAGTCATAGTCCCCTGCCTGGTCTTAAATGCCGGTCGAAGCCCTCGGCACTGTGTCCGGCTGTCACTACCCTGACATGAAAGCGAAATGGACTTATCTGATCTCCCGTTGCCCTTGTTGGGACTTGTACTACCTTGTATAAATGCAGTGCATCGCATGCTTTCTTCTCTATCTACTGCACTGTATAAAACCCCTGAATGCTGTAAAGCTGAAACAAAGTCCAAATTTCAGTATGGCAAGTATAGTTACAACTAAATACCTGTCGGGCAGAAGGGTTTCCAAGTCCTGGTCTAAGGCCACTACTCCAAGAATTACTTGAAAAAAAAATGTTCTGGCATCTCTGAAATACGTTTTTGGCTGAGGCCTTCATCATCGTTCTCCTGATTAATTTTAACTGCTCCCACTCCAGGCTCACGTCTTCTCCCCAAGATGGGAGGGAATGCCCCACTCTAGATCCCTCAGAGTTACCTAGTACCTACAAGTACACAGTTGAGCATGAAACTTCTACTCCGTCCCAGCCTGCGTCTCCACATTCCCCTCCCTGTACACCCTCAGCCACTCAGCACTTCTATTTCTTCATTACCCCCTGGTTCTTCCCACCTTTGCTCTTCATATGCCATATTCCTTCTTGCCTGGAATGGCTCTTCCTTGATTGTGCTATCTGGTGGATTTCTCCTCGACTCTCAAGATCAACCTCAAAGGTTACTTCCTTCTATGGAGGCTCTGTGGATTACCTCCAAGGAGATTTCCCTCAGAGCATACATTGGGCATGGTGCTTTTCTACCACAGTGGACTACAATGTCTCTGAAGGCGGGAATGCTGCCCATTCCCAAGTGCCTGCTCCAGACTCTTAACACCAGCCGAGTCTCGAGGATAGGATTTACAGTGACTCACCCTACAGTGCAATGTTCCATCCTGGGTACAGAATGCTGCCGTGGCCCGTTCTGAGTCCCTGCTCACCACCTCCCCTGTGACTCACCACTGCTTACTCACACCATACCCACTTTGTGCTCTTGTATTATTTATGGATGAGTATGTCTCCCTCACTCAATTATAAACTCCACAGGGAGCAGAAACCATGTCTTACTCACTTCCAGAGCCTCCACATTTGCTAGCTTAAGACTTTGCAACACCATAAAAGCTAGATTTGTTAAAAAGACAAATCCTGATGGCATTTGTGGGCATGACTTGGAGGAGGTGGGAGTAGGCTGGGAGTTTTATAGAGCAGAGAAACTTTAGGCAGGCTGAATGTAGATTTCTACCTCTGCTGGAGGAGGAAAATTGCTTGAGGTTTTTTGGGTGGTTCTCTAAGAGGTGGAGTCTTGGGTGGAAAAGGGAAACAAGCCAGGAGGAGAAGGAGGAGACCCAAGACAAGGAGAAAGAAGACCCAAGACAAGGAGAAAGCACGCCCAACTAAAGGTGAGGTGGTGGCTTGCTATGATAACAAAAGGCATCATGTATCTTTAACCATCTCAAAACTCAATGGCTTGAATCAATAGTGACAATAATAATCTTAAGCATAAAAAGATGGAAAAAGTATTCAAAATGTTAGCAGCAGCTGCCTCTGGGTTGTAAAATTACAGTCATTCCCCTTTCCCATTTCTAATACTCAACTGCCATTCTCTCTAGAAACGATGCATAAATGGACATTATTTAAACACAGAAATTCTATTTTAAAAGCCACAATATACTTTACCTCTAGAGTCCCAGTCAATGTGTGTAATATAACTCGAAGCACCTTTACAGATGCCAACCCTTTTGCTTGTAAGTACGTTGTAAATATCCACAAAGTTATCATGGGATGCCACAGCAAGGTATTTTCCCGTATCTATAAAGAAAAATGTGGGGTTAACACCAAAGTATCTTATATAGGAATTTACTTCCAGGAACTTAGTATTTTAAAAGTGGGGAAATGGTCAAAGAAACATTTAAATAGTTCATTCTTGTAATTTTTTGTCCCAAGACTGTGTTATTTTAAAAAGTATCTGCTGTCATCTTCACCTTTTGAAAACTTAATATCAGAGATCATTTCTTTTCTGTGATGGAAAGAGACCATGTCTTCAACAGTGTCAGCATTTACAACCAGGAAACTCCCATCGTTCAAGCCAACTGCTAAGGCTTTCCCATCAGGGGAAAAGGCACAGCATCTTCCACCTACAGAAGAATCCACAAAAAACACTTATTATCCAAAACTTCACTGTCAAGCAAACCACATGAAGAGATGAAGAAATCTGATCATGGGCATTATGCACGGACATGTGACTGCCTTTAAATTGACACTACACTTGTGAAAACTAAAACTTCATAATTTAAGGCATCTCTTGGCTGTGTACAGTGACTCGTGCCTGTAATCCCACCAGTTTGGAAGGTCGAGGCAGGCGGATCTCTTGAGCCCAGGAGTTCAAGACTAGCCTGGGTTTGCAACATTCCCTAGGTTAAAGATTAGTTGAAAAGTTATTTTTTATAGAGGTAAAACCCAGGCTCTACAAAAAATACAGAAATAAGCTGGGTGCAGTGGCTCATGCCTGTAATCCCAGCACCTCGGGAGGCCAAGGCAGGTGGATTGCTTGAGCCCTGGAGTTCAAGACCAGCCTGGGCAACATAGCAAAATCCCATCTCTACAAAATATATAAAACTTAGCCAGGCATAGTGGTACATGCCTGTAGTTCCAACTACTCAGGAGACAAGGTGGAAGGATTGCTTGAGCTTTGGAGGCGGAGGGTGTGGTGAGCAGTGATCACACCATGGCACTGCAGCCTGGATGACAGAGGGAGATCCTGTCTCAAGAAAATAAAATTAAACATCTCTTCTCCCCAAATTCAAAGAAAATGATCATAATATCAAAAATACATTTTCAGCTTCTATGAGGTCTACTCATTCATTTATGAGTATTTAAATACCTGGGGTTTTCAAAAAATAAGTGAAGTAAATGGAGAAAAGGAGTATAGTATAGGGTTAATAGGACCAGTATCTTTGCTTCCAAGAAAAGAGGTAATATTTAAGAATAGGAGTTCTATTATAAAATTTTCAGAAAACTTTCTTTAAAAAATATTATGCCTTACATACAGCTTGCTTTAGAGGACCTCGTTCGTTTAGTTGCTCCAATTCTCTGATTCAGGGATTGTAATGCATAATTCTAGAGGTGAAAGATATTGCTCTTGCCTCTTCTGTCATGGGAAGAATGGAATCTGAACATTCTCTTGAGGGGTATCTGGAAAACTAATTGGCACTAGGGTGATGGTACTGCATGAACCATGTTTTCTACTGCTTTGTAGGGTCACAAAGACATTTCTGAATCAGGAGCATGGACTTTGCAAAGGTATGTCTAAAAGGAAACCGATTAAGAATATGCCTACCCTCTGCCACTATTCTTATTGTCAAGAGTTGTAAGCACAGCCCCAGGGATAGGACAGCCAGGTGGCCTTGTGCCAGGGCATTTAATACCGAGCCTCTTTACCAACTCCTCTGTTCACGGTATGCTGAAAGCTATGTTCTCACCCAAAACTGATGTGCCAGTACTGCAACAATGAAAAGATAAGCCTGCCCTTGAAGAGCAACAAGATTAGGTGAACCACAATTTACCGTACAGACCAAGACACGTTTGAGAGTGAAGAGGAAAGCTATTAATAATTATACCAGAACAACAGGGGTAAACTAGGTTGAATGGTTATCCTATCTAAGACGGGTCAACAGTTGTTCTTTTTAACTAATTTTTAACTTAGGGAATAAAGTCCATTGACTGACATTCAAGTCCTCCACAGTGAGGACTTGGCCTATCATTCCCCCAATATGAACTAGTGGCCAAAATGATTCTAGCCTGTAGTGATGAAGAGCATGGGCTTTGGACTTGGATTTGGGAACTCTTTCCTCCACCATGTACAACTCCCAGGAGTCTAGTGTAAAGACAGGCAACACGGCAGAGGGAGATAGTGTTAAGCAGTGGTCACAGGTGTGTTCTCAGAGTCACACTGCATGGGATTGAATTTGGTTCCATTACCTACTAAATGTGCAAACTAATTAAGCTCCCTGTGCCTCAGCTTTCTGGTTTGTAAGTGGCAATAATAATAACCTTACTCATGGGATTCCTACAAAGACTACATGGAAAGAGCTGGCATAGTTGCTGGCCCAGGCATATTAGCCACCCTCACTATTGTTAATACTGTTTTGACAGCTTTCTTCATTTTATTACCCTAGAATACAATCCTCACGTGTGCTTATAAAATTACTCAGTACAAATATTTTAGGGCCAGGCCCCAATTTCATCCTTTCCTCTTAAGAACTTTTACAGATCCTTTAAGCCTCAGCTCTCGTCACCTCCCTGATGAAGCAGTTCCAGGCTGTAGATCTCCTCTGAGGCTCCAGGGTACTTTGTGCCAAATATCTACAGTCTGTCCTTCCACATCCCCTCTTTGCCCTCGTCCACCCTGCTCTGTGCCTGAAGCTGGCCTGCACGGAGAATGTCAGTGGGCTCCCTTGTCCTCTGGTTTCTGGTTGAGTTTGGCCAAGGGGGAGCATGGGTGGGAGATTAGAGAGATGGAGGAAGAATAGGGAGGCTGCGCCATTTATTTCCTTGGCCGCCTCCCGCAGGGGCACTGCATGCTGGCAGAGTCCCCTGGCTAACAGTGGTGGCTTCTCTCAGGCTGCCATCTCAAGCGGCTCTCATATTCAGGATTGCAGCAGTTGTCCCCTCCTCCTGCCCCTTCACGCCAGGGCTAGTGAGAGAGGCTGCCATTACTAGCTGCATAGTGCTGCACTATCCCCGGTCATTTCCTCACACCTTCCCCATCCCTTTATAAATAGTCCCGTTTTAAAGACTCTCCTCAAATTATCAAATTTGAATGGATATGCTGCTGGGACTCTGTTCAAGTCCTATCTATCTCTGACACTAGAGATGGGACCATTCATCATGGGATCCCCTGTGCCTGCTACACAGAAGCTACTTAATAAATGTTCGCTGAATTTGTACCTCTCAGTACACCTCATAGTTCTAGTGCATATAGGTGTTCAAGACATATTTACCCATTTCTTAAGTATTACATTTCTATATAATTGATGTTTGTTTTCAAGTCATAAAGTAAGTTCTGGAGACAGTTAGTTACAAAATAAACAGCATTCTTTAAAAGCTGATGAGTTTCAATTGACTCCCACAGCTCTCGATGAGAAGAAGAAGGACATATTGCCCCCAGGTGGCAAATATCTGTGCAGTGCAAGGAAAATGAAGTGAGAAATGGAACTGGATTAGGCTAGCCTTCTGAATAATTCTACATGTGCTTAGTTAAGACTGTAGCAACCAATATAAAATTCCCATTGCCCAGCATATTTGTGGGCATATAACAGGGGCCCTCAGTAAATACTAATTACATGAGTGAATAAACCTGACACATTGTTACTTGTAAGTACTCTGACAGATGTGTAAGGTGGCGTTACGTACCTTTTTTGAGTTTCCGTACTGCCAGCATACGGTGCTGGGCGGACAGTTCCCAGATGCGAAGTGTTTTATCATCGCTCACTGTTGCACAGATGGGCAGGAGAGGGTGAGCTGCCAACCCCCACACTTCTCCTTCCATGTGCCCCTGTGGGAGAGGAAAAGGGGCAACATCAACTCTACTTACGCTGTCTGGCTAGCCCTTCTTTAGCCCGGTGCTGAATATTCAGTCCAAGAGTGTCACAAAAAGGTATAAACAGGAATAAACACACTTTGAGCTTCCTTGAACCAACATGATCACCCGAAATAATTTTTCCATTTAAACTTGAAACTAGAGCTGGACCTACACGATGCTAAATCATTCATTTGCAAAGCAAAACATGAACTCGTTGCTGATTGGTTTTGTTTGTATGATTCCAAACATCTTTCCATTTGGAAACATCCAGGTAAACGGTGAAACGCCTGCTTTTCTGTGGATACTAAATAAACATAGTATATATGTATCCTCCTAGTAAAGCAGCTGAATCACAAGGACACAAACCATTTCCTTCAGTTAAATTATAAAAGATGCAGGTCTGACCCATTCGTGTCAGCGGAATTGAAGAGCAATATTCTCATTATTTACACAATTTTAGTCCTTTGAACATGTAGCATTCGGCAGAGCAGAAATAAAGGAAGCTAAATTTTCATTTCAAGTGTCCTCGGTGTAGCTAAGGTTCTGCATCTGTTCACAAATTGGCCTGTCCATGTGCTAACAATGAACATCCAAAACTGAAAGGTGCTTAATAAGCACTGGACCAATTCCATATACCTTTATCTCATCACAAACACACTTGGCTGACTTAGAATAATAACTAAGATAAAGCAGTATTTTTTAAAAAATGAACACTTAACAGGGAGAAAATGAATTTGATTCTCATAATTTTTCACTCAATAACGCAGGGTAAAGATTAGTGCTACAGAGCAATAAAACAGACCAGATTAACTATTTACTGAATTTTTGCTTTTTAATGGCTAATTATAAAAAGGCTTTGCTTAGTAGAGCAAAAAGGAAGCCCACACACAGGCATCTGAGAGGTGTTTGTAGCTGGAATGCTAAGGGGAACAGGTGGCTTTCCAAAAGAAATTGGATGATTCCAATTTAACTGAGAAGCTATTTGAGCAAAACAGTAAATTTGGCAGAAAATGTAAAGTTCCAAATACAGCTGACATTCAAATATGAGAAAATGAGGGGCTGAAGGGTACAGACATTGTTTTTGAATTTATTGGATTTGAGGACACCCTACATCCCCAGTTTTCCAGTCTTCTCTTCAGAAGCCTCCCAGCCCTAGAGTCACAGTCAGGGTACAGGTCAGGGGTCAACCTCACATCTTCCCAGACTGACTCTGCTTGAAGCTCTTCCACAGACTGAGCCCCTTTGTGTATTTTAGTTAAGAACAGGATCGTGGGACCCAGAGATCCTTTTAAACCACTGCCTTATATTGATATCAAAATTATATTTCCTTAATCTGTTTATTTTAATCCCCGTGTAACACAGGATCAGACAGTAAGCAAGGCAGGCTTGGAGGACCTTGAATGGCACAAGGAAATGGGCTTAGGATCCTGCTTTGGTGCTGATCACCCATAAAGCTGATCATAAACAGCTGTTCAACTGCGCCTGACTGCTTCAAAGCACACATGACGGGAAGTGCCACAACCCATCACCTGCCATTCTCCCCTCCCCCAACCTTATTAAAAATAAGCAATCTATTCCAACTGTGATTGGATTGCCATGCCACCGAAACTGGCACAGTGGTTCTAAAATCTTCTCCCAGCAGGACAGTCCATCGTCTCACCCACACTGCCTCCATAGTTCCTTCACTTTCCCTTGGTGCCTCTATCGTCTCTCAGAACAGGACAGTGAGACGGTCCTGGGCAGGCAGGAAGCCCTTATTCCACTGCGCATACACACAGCACAGAGCAGACCTGGGCAAGAGCCCAACAAACATGGACTGAACTGAAATACTGAGTTCCACCTAAGGGGAAATAGCAAATGAGAGAGCAGAAGAGGAAAAAGAGATGCTGAGAAAAAAAGGGAGAGAATGGTACACATGTAGGTGGCAAAGATGGTAACTAACATCTGGTCTGAAGCTTCCACCAGCTCAACCAGCCACCCCACAGCTCAGGGGCTTTCCTGCGCGTCCAGGTTAAGAGACGTGGGGAACAGCCTGGTGAGGTGAAAAAGGGCTCTGGTAAACCTTGGATGGAATCCCAGCCCTGCAGTTCTCAGCAGGTGACTGTGGGTAATTTTCTGGGCATTAGGTCCCTCATCTATAAAACAATTTAACACAGCCAATCTGTTGTGGAGATTAGACAAATTTAGTACAACAGTATTGCCTGACACAGAGTAGGTGCTGAATATATGATTGCTGTGGTTATTTTTCTTACTAGAGCAATAGAAAGAAACATAGGAAAGAATAGAATTGTAGAGAATTAAGAAGTGGAAAGCCTTTAACAAGCATAAAACATATTTAAACCAAACTACCTCAAGTGTAACACAGCAAGAGAGAAAACAAAGTTTAGATCTTACAGTATTATTGGCCGGGCGCGGTGGCTCAAGCCTGTAATCCCAGCACTTTGGGAGGCCGAGACGGGTGGATCACGAGGTCAGGAGATCGAGACCATCCTGGCGAACACGGTGAAACCCCGTCTCTACTAAGAAATACAAAAAAAAAAACTAGCCGGGCAAGGTGGCGGGCGCCTGTAGTCCCAGCTACTCGGGAGGCTGAGGCCGGAGAATGGCGTGAACCCGGGAGGCGGAGCTTGCAGTGAGCTGAGATCCGGCCACTGCACTCCAGCCTGGGCTACAGAGCGAGACTCCGTCTCAAAAAAAAAAAAAAAAAAAAAAAAAAGATCTTACAGTATTATTTAAATCATATCATAGCATAAATCTTCCAAAATATCTAGCAATGTAGCATACATGGAAACAATTTACATTCTCAAACATTTGGAGATTAAAAAGTAAATAAATATTTTTCAGTAAAATTAGATGAGAAGTTATGGCCAGAAAAAAAAGATTTCGTTTGGAAGTAAACAACAAAAGCAAGACAGCTGGAGAACAAAGACATCATGCCTCAAGGATGTATCTCCAGCCTCATTCCCCAGCCTGGCTGCCAGGCACGACCAGCTGCAGAGCTTTCGAGGTTTGTTTTTCACATAGATTTTTTCTTTTTAAAAAGCAGATTTATTCAGGATATCCAGGATAGGACTTGGGCACATGTGTTTTTAAAGCCTTGCGGTGTCCTGAGCCATAGTGTATATGCACATGTGTTTCCATGATACACTAAGTCAGAGGGACCCTCTCAGTGGGATTTGGGGATTCACTCCTAATACAGCAAGCCTGCAGGCATCACCCAGAGATCAGGGCAAGGAAGGGAAGCTCCTGCACTGGAATCTTGGAAGTTCTGACTGCTCATATGATCAGGGCATTTTCTTTTCCCTCCAACTTCTGAACACACATCCTTCACCCCTCACCATGCCTCTTCCAACTAAATATGGTCTTATCCATCACCATACTGGGCAGGACTACCTATGCACCTCCACACTCTACCACATCCTCATCCCTGAGGTGAGATTTTATTATTTCTTGGCTCCTAAAGGGTTCTGTTACATTTATTTTAGTTCAATTTTACCTAAATATGACTTTTGAGGGAAGACAGGGATTAAGGAGGATGTAATGTGTTTATGTGGATCAAGGCTGAGACTACAGTGAGGCCCATATTCCCAAGGGGCACTGGTGCATCTGGCATGTGGGGAGTAGGTAACTTGTCTTGTTCATTTTATGGATAGACAGATTGACAGGACTTATACCTAAGGCATCTCTTCCACACCTGGACCCAATTTAGATAATGAGATTCTGGACTTTGAGCAGATCCTGTAATGTGATAAGGCTCTTGGGGACCTTGGGGGTGGAGGTAAAGAATTCTGTATGTGGTAGGGGCATGAATAACTGGTGGCCAGAGGGTGGCCAGTGATGGTGACCCTCATACTCCTCCTGGTTTTCACATTCTTGCATAATCACCTCCCTTTGAGTGTGGTATGACCTGTGGCTTGTTTCTAGCCAACAGAATATGGCAAAGGTGATTGAATGTTCATGATTCCACATATGTGATTACATAATTATGTAACGTAAGAGTGTAGTGTCTATTTTTTTCCTCTGTTTTTGGCTTTGAGAAAGCAGCAATGTTGGGAAACCCTATGTGGCAAGGAACTGTGGGCAGCCTCTAGGAGTTGAGACTGGCCTCTAGCCAACAGCCAGCAAGAAAGAAAAAAGAAAAGCCCTTAGTTCTACACTTACAAGCAATTAAATTCTGCCAACAGCATGAGTGAGCTTGGAAGAATCTTCCCCAGTTTAGCCTCAGATGAGACCATAATCCTGGTCTTTATTGCAACCTTATAAAACACTAAGCAGAGGATCCAGTTAAGCTGTGCTCAGATTCTTGATCCACAGACACTGAGACAATAAATGTGTGTTGTTTTAAGCTGCTAAGTTTGTGGCAATTTGTTACACAGCAATAGGTAACTAGTTCAACTCTTGTGCAACCCTGAGAGTGAGTGCCTCCTTAAGTTTTGGAACCTAAGCATCAACTTTGCCTCACCCTAGTCCCAGCCCTGATGTGAGCTGCAGTTTAGAATAGGTACAAACAGTACCTGAACAAGTAGTGTCATTGGGCCGCTCTTATCAATTTCCAGAATCTCTCCATTTTTTGTTCCCACCAGGATATGTCCATGTCCCAACGTGATGGCACGAATTGAAGGGTTATCTTCCAAAAGCAAGCCTGGGAAGAGGATGGCATATTTAATAAAATAACAAAAACACTGCTTCTCAGTATAAATTCAATTTGTATAGCTCCAAAGAACGAGGTACTAGGCAGTCAGCCTTGACATTTCTACCAGGAGAAGAGAGTTCGAAACATGGAAGAGGGAGAAAATTGATTGGCTAATAGTTTTCTAAAAACTTTAGTACCATCTTCTTCATCTCTATGAACACAAAGATTTCTATTACATGTTTAGAAGTGGCACCTTTTGAGCTAGTTGACAATGCTGATCTTTTAATGGCATAAGTCTTCAAGCATCTTTCAAACATATCATCCCAGAGCTCCACGATGCCGTCCTTTCCACCCGTTACAAAGCCCTGTGAAGGCACACATGGGAGGTGTTATATACACATCAAAATGACCAATTACCCACTTGGCCCCAGAAGGATTCCCCTGTGAGTAAGGCAGCTTTGTGGATGTTACCTTCCTAAATATATGAGATGGAAAACTCTGCTGATAATAATGTTTGAATACTATTTTCTGGGAGCATTTCTCCAACACTCCCCTAGCAAGATTAAGCACTTTCTCATCATGTATCCATTGCACTCTCTTCAGAACACTGGTTGGCAGCTGGCCCACTGATCAAGCATGACTGTGCCTGTGCTCAGTCTCCCAACCAGAATGTGGTTCCTACAGAATGGAACCAACCTCAAAACCTAGCAGAGTTTCTGGTATCTCACATACTCTGACCAAATGGATTGAAGTTAACATCACAGTTTAAAATTATTGTTAGACATTTAAAAATAAAAGTCATGTCCAGAAGAAAACATCACTATTTATTAAGAGTAACTTAGGTACTTCATACAATGAAACTATCCTATTTCATTCAATAGACATAATTACCATAATTAAAATCCAGATTAATTTTTACAAAAATCTGGAAAGTAAAAAGCTTAACATATTGGATTTTTTTACTGAACAGTGATCTTTATTCCTGTTCTAAGCTTATAATTTTTTGGCTGTACTAGTTTTCCTTTCTGGTAATTTATTATATATGCCAACTGTTCTTAGAGGGGTTTTTTTTTTTTTTTTTTTAAAGAAAAAAGCTGAGTAATTCATTGCTTCCTCAGCAACTTTTAATTTAATGCATTTTTACAAAGTTTACAAAGAAATAATATTTTGAAGTGTGTAACATTAAACATCCTTATCCTTATATAGAATTTGTACCCAGGAAAATTCAATCCCCAAATTAAATTTAAATGCAGTACATTATATTGTGATATCCTTGTCTTTTCTCATGATTTTGCAGCTTAATTTACCAAACAACAATAGCTTAAACAAGTTACACCATATTTACTTCTGGGCCTACAGAAATTCTTTCTTCTTCTTCAATCTTTTCTAATACTTGCCAGTCTAATCAAAAACATATTTGCCAGTAAAATAAAAACACAAACAAAAAAACCAAAAACAGCTTAGCCACTAAAACCACCATTGTAGTTGCTTATCTAACAAGAACTTACTTTTGTAGTAGAATCAACACATTTGCCTAAGGACAGGTAAATGAAAATTGAGGCGTGGGTTAGGAGTAGTAGATGGCTTAAACTGGAGGTCAGAGGGCACAGATGAAGTGGTACCACCAGCAAACTGGAAGTAACTGAAAAGAAGTTGATATTTGCTGGCAAGTTGATTGAATAAAGTGTTTTAAAACACTGAAGGTGCTATGGTTTAAATGTTAGTTGCCTCCAAAACTCATGTTGAAATTTAACTGCCTCTGTAACAGTATTAAGATGTAGGAACTTTCAGAGGTGACTAGACCATGAGGGATCTGCCCTCATGAATGGGTTAATGCCGTTATTGTAGGAGTGGGTTCATTATAGAAGGGTGATTTTGGCCCCTCCCACTCTTATTGGCCCTTCAGCCATTGGGTAACACAGCAAGAAGGCCCTTCCCTGTTGCAGCCCCTTAATCTTGGACTTCCCAGCCTCCAGAACTGTGAGCCAATAAACTTCTGTTCATTATAAAGCACCTAGTCTCAGAAATTCTGTTACAGCAGCAAAAACAGACTAAGACAGAAGGTAAGTGTAATCTTTGTAAAGGGACACTGAAAGGCAAGTAGACAGACCAGGGCAATCATGATGAGCTTGAGTGGAAATATGGCCAGTGAACAGTCTTCACTCTAACACTCTTGTGAAAGCCGAGCCTTTCTATACAGGAGCAAGCTGGTTATGGATGTAAATTTCTGTCATAGCAAATCGATGTCTGGAACAATAATGTAACCACCTGACTTTTAGGTCTCTGCCCGTTGTGTCACCAAGGAGGAAGACAATGCTGAAGTATTTCTCAGGACTCTTCTGCTGCTAAGTGTCCACATTTATCCTGGCACTTCTTAAGGGACTCTTATGAGTGGAGGCCAGAAAGAGAATGTGTGGAAAAAGTGGAGAGAAGCTGCATATAAAGAAACAACTATAAATGAAATTATAAAAATATCTTTGCTTTCCTATTGTCTCTTGACGGAGCTTCATGACAACTACTTCCTAATTCAGAAAGGCCTGTTTTAGATACAGGCATCCTCTTGGTGGGCCATCCTAAGACTACCTTATAATTTTAGAAGGCTGATGTGGAAAATGAATGCTGAAACGCAGGCCATACCTTATCCAATGCATACATAGCAAACACAGGCCCATCATGAGCTTTCACTGTCTTCAGTAGTAGAATGTCTTTCCAAATAAAAATATCTCCAGTAGCTGCTCCTGAGAACACTAGATCTTCCATTCGTCCATAAGAAACACACATCATTGTTTCCAATTTTCCAATGCTTCCAAAAGTTCCTCTTTTAGAAGTGAAGCCCCCACCTAGAGTGGATCAAGAACAGTTATTATTTAAAAAATCTGGCACTTCCTATGAGCATATAGAATGCCTACTTCCGTGAGAAATCTGGTGTTTCTCATTAGGTATTTATGTAAAGATGTCTAAAAGTGGCAGAGAACATCACAAACAGAAATATTGTAAGAGTATTTCTCATTCATTCATTAACTCAGGGTTCATTGAACCCCTACATATGGCAGGTGCAGTGCGCACTGCTGGGATATGAAGATGAAAAGAGGGTTCCTGCATTCAAGGAACTCAGAGTCTGGCTGGAGGGAGGACTCAATATGCATCTCACTCCAAGACACGCGTCTAACTGAGGCTCAGCACAAGTTCTGTGTCAACCAAGAGAAAGAGTGACTAAGTGCCTAGAGGAGCAAGCAAAGTCTTCATGAATGCTGACCAAAAACAATAAAAATAGTACTGACTATAAATGTAAAATATAAACATGTTATATGTGCTCTGCTTATTTATCACAGCAATTTTGGGGTGAGAAAAATGAATTGTTTTGTAGGAAAATGTAGTATACGGGACAAGTCATTAGATTTGCCCCTTATACATTCACATTTCCCCACACTTCCTGTCACTGAGAAACCCAGCTTTATTCATGACAGTTATGCACAGGCTGGCTTTCCAGACATATTGGGTGGCATTACCTTCTTTTAAAAGCAAAATGCACTGAAACAGAACCTTATTCACAGTTTCTGCATAATAAAATTGGGCTTGGTACCAAAGCTGATATGAAGAATTCAGATTCAATTGTATTAAGTCTGACTTATTAGTGAGAAGACTAAGGTATCCTTTATGTTTTCTCATGCTTATTTATTTATCATTATTATCAACATTAAATCCACCAATATTTATTGGACCACCTATTTGTGGGCAGACTCAGAGTTTAATTCAGGTTTAAATTCAGTAATAGATAAATAAAGGAACCCTCCAAATAGATACAATTTTATTCACTCAACCAAAATGATCATTTTATTTCCTGTGCAGTAGTCTAACATAATTACTGCTTTCAGAACAGACGACTAAATATAAAAATGATTATTTTCACAGCAGAACATTTTCCAAAGCTTTCTAGGTATTGATGAATATG
The DNA here is from genome assembly GCF_000951045.1 of Mandrillus leucophaeus. Classification (NCBI taxonomy): domain Eukaryota; kingdom Metazoa; phylum Chordata; class Mammalia; order Primates; family Cercopithecidae; genus Mandrillus; species Mandrillus leucophaeus. Next base: position 1,763,408 of record NW_012105564.1, read on the forward strand.
CATAGCATCATATAGAGTGTTCTAAGCTTCAAAGCGTTCTAAGTGAGTTTGGGAGTGAACTTTTTTAGGCGCATTTTTATTTTAGATTGCAGAGATAAGCCAGGTAGTAGCAGTAGTTTCGTTTTGTTTTTCTTTCCAGCTAGGGTCAAGCTCTCAGTCACATAAATGATAAACCCAAAGGACAGTACCTGCTTGTTGCCAGAACTTGATGTGCTTTATCCCAACTGTAACCAGTTTGTCAACATGGTGTGGGTTACACTTTACCACAAATATCTTATCTTTATGTCCTCTGTAAGAGACAAATAGGAAATAAAAGTCTAGTTTGAATGGAAGCAACAGTTTTATTAAAAGCATGCATTTGGTCTAATTTTAAGCACATCTAACAGGACCACTAAATTAGAAAATGGTTTAAAATCCACACAGGCATCTACATTAAAATAATGAGCTATCACTTTTCTTTGCATGTTTGAGCCCTTTCTTCTTACCCTAATATTGCTGCCAAAGTTTATTTACTTATACGTTAAACAAAGTAATGAAACATTTAAAACATGTCATAATGTCTCCATAAGATAAAATTAATGCCACCACTGTGGGGTTGCAAGTAATTCTGGGGATATGCAGAAGGAAAGAGATAGTATTGACTCCTCTTTTTCCCCTCTTGTGCAGGAGGAAAGAGATAGTATTAACGAAAAGCTTCACATGAACCACTCTTGCTGTGGAAAGCATTGCTCTGGGTTAAATGGGTTTTCAGCTGGAAACATATCATCTAGAAGTTGAAGCCCTGGACCCACAGCTATGGAAAGAGAAAGGATGTCTTCTATTGATTCGAGGCACTTTGGGATGCTGCACATTCAGAGATGTAGGTTTATAACTCAAGGGGCAGACGGACAAATATAAATGTAAAGGCCAATTGTAGACCTGGGCTGTAGACTTGGCATCTCACAGCATGAGAGGGACTATTTGATGGTCTTTGATATGTTAGGACATAATTTTAATAATGTAAAAAAAAAAGCAATTAACAAAAAGAACATGACTGATCAATCTGTCTTATGAATATAGATACAAACATCATAAATATTAGCAAATGGAATCTGAATGCATATTAAAAATAATACATTAGGACCAAACACAAGGGTGGCTCAATATTAAGGAATCAAGTAATACAATTGATCATATTAATAGATGTAAAGAGAAAAATCATATTATCATTTCCAGATGCTGAAAACGTATTTGACAAAAATCTAACACTCATCCATGATTTAAAAAATAAAACACTCAACACCCAATACAGCAGAAATTAAAGGATGCTTCAGACTTGTCCTTTAGATATTTATGTTTCCCTGTACTTCATCATTGAGAAATACAGATTTATTCAAGGTAACTATATATAGGCTGGCTCTCCAGACATGCTATGTGTCATTATCCTTTCTTTAAAGACAGAACATGTTGAAATAGCTTATTCATCATATTTGTGTGTACACACTCAAAAGATTCTTACTTAATGGCATTCCCAATAGAGTCAGGATAATTACCACTACCATTTAACATCATATTGAACACATGAACTAATGCAGTTAGACAAGATTTTAAAAGGCACAAGAGCTGGAATGGAAGAGCTAAAACTAATCATATTTGCAGATTATACATATCTAAAAAATTCAAAGGGAAGTAATTTTAAAATGACTACAAGTAAGACATTTTAGTAAAGCTGCATTATATAAAATTCAATACCAAATCAATAACCTTTGCATATACAATGACCGGTTGAAAAATATGACGGAGTAGAGGACTCTATTTATAAACAATAAAAATAACAAGGCATAAACTCAACAAGAAACATACAACATATAAAAATGAAGAGAGAAAAAAGACCTGATCTGTAAGATTAAAAAGGCAGACTTTAAAAAATAGAACCATATTCCATGTTCTTGGAAAAGAAAACTCAATCCTAAAGATAGCAGTTATCCCTTAGTTTATAAATTCAACTTAGTTCCAATAAAAAGACCACGGGGTGTGTGTGTGTGTGTTTAATCCGGAGTTAGACACCTTGATTTTAAAGTTCTCATGGAAGAATAATCCAGCAGGAATGACCAGGAAAATGGAAACAGAAAAGCAGAGTGCAAAGAGTAGCTCTCCCAGATATTAAAACAATCTATAAAGGCTCTGTAATTAAAACAGTATAGTACCTGTGTATGAGTTGACTGACAAATGACAAAACAGAAAATCTTGAAACAGACACATATAATGAATATAAAAATGTAGTATATAACAAAGACAAGGTCTTATATCAATAGCAGGAAAGATGAACTTTTAAAATAAATGGTGTTTGACGCCAAATGCTGGCTAGTCTGTGGAGTGATAAGAACTCTTGTTAATTGCTGGTGGGAATGCAAAATGATACAGCTATTTTGAAAGACAGTTTGGCAATTTCTTACAAAACTAAGCATATTATTACCATATAACCAGCAATTATATTCGTTGATATTTGCCTAAATGAGCTGAAAACTTATGTCCACACAGAAACCTGCACATAGATATTTATAGCAGCTTTATTCATAATTGTCAAAACTTGGCAGCAACATAGATGTCCTTTAGCAGGTGAATGGGTAAACAAACTGTGGTACATCCAGACAATGGATATTATTCAGTGCTAAAAAGAAATGAACTACCACATCATGAAAAGACATGGAAGAAAAGTAAATATATATCATTAAGTAAAAGAAGCCAATCAGAAAAGACCATATACTGTATGGTTTCAATTATACGACACTCTGGAAAAGGTAAAACTACAAAGATGCTAAAAAATTAGTGGTTGCCACAGTATACAGGGGAGGGAGGGATGAAGGGATAAATAGGCAGAACACAAAGAAATTTTAGGGCAGTGAAACTCTTCTGAATATACTGTGGTAACTGCAGAATCAGCCCAGTCTGTTTCAACTTTACATAATACAATGGTGAGTTGTTTTTCAGTTATCATGGAACCCAAGTTGCAAGTTATATAACTTGATCATGCCCAGATGAACCAAGCGTGCAACCATGGGTGGAACCTAAGTGATTGGACCAAGGAACAGGGACCAAATTAAGAACTACACACCTCATGGCATGATCCAGTCCTATCATGTTTCCTGGCAACACTGCATTGTAAGATCCAATCAGATCACGCCTCATTACCCGCTGCTATGAATCCGGCCCCAGTCACCAGCTTGAGAGAGAGATTTGAGCATTGCCCCCTGTCTCCTTGCCGTCAAACTGCAATAAACTCTTTTCACAAAAGCTGGTGGCATAGTATTGGCGTCTATGCTTTTTGGGCAGCAAGCCCATTGCTAGCTTGGTAACAGTATCATGATAGATCATGTGTCAATATACATTTGTCAAAACTCATAGAATGTACAAAACAGAGTGAACGCTAATATAAACTATGGACTTCGGGTGATAATGTGTCAAGGTAGGTTCATGAATTGTAACAAATGTACCACTCTAGTGCACGATGGTGATAGTAGGGGAGGCTGTGCATATGAGGAGGTAGGAGGTAATGGGAACTCTCTGTACTTTCTGCTCAATTTTGCTGTCAACCTAAAACCACTCTAAAATATAAAATCTATTTAAAAAGGGAAAAAATAGTGTTTGGAACACCTTGGCAGCCATAAGGAAAAAACAAAGTTGGACCTGTTCCTCAGATACTAGAATAGATTATAAACTATTTAGAGACCTAAATATAAAAGATGAAGCCATAGAACATTAGAATAGATGATTTCTTTTTAATGTGAGAATGGGCAATATTTTTCTAAATATGAAAATCTTGAAGCAATAAAAGATTAATAAATATAACCACATAAAAATAGAAACCTATTGCTTGATGAAAAACACCATAGCAAACTCAAAGGATGAATGACAAACTGGGAAAAAAAATCAGCAAGTTATAGACAAAAATAAAATAACCCTAACATTTAAAGAAACACTTCCTGTGAGAATTATATTTCGGAGAAACCAAATGGTTCACGAGGGAAAATTCTTGTTTATAAAATAATTCTAGCTAATATGAAGAATGAATAAAATTAGAAAATTACCACTTTTAACCCAAATTAAGTAATCAGTTTAGCCCAAGGTTGTCAGCTGATGCTACAACCGTTAGAAAATGTGTTGATGGGGAGCTGTGTAACGAAAGGATCAGGTCAATACTCCCAGAACCCACCAATTGAGCTGAGTATGACTGACAGCAGAACAACTAGACCTTTTGGGCAGCAGCATACACCAAGGTGGTGCTGGGGAAGTGGTCCATCCTGGAGGGAAGGAATTCCATCACTAACATTGTTTAGAATTGCCAGCAAATGGGAATAATAAAAAGCAGTATGGCTTTTAGTTATTTTCAAATTCTCTATAGATAATATACCCCTATTGCTTGCACCTGGGAAGGACCATTCCTACTGCCTCCCTGCTCTCTGGTAAACCATCGATTTTATCTTTTCTGATGTGACAGGAAGTACCTATAAAGTATTCTTGCCTAAAAACTTGAACATGGGTGAAATTATTTGCAAATCATATATCTGATAAGCGACCTATATTCAAAATATATTAAAACTCTTAAAACTCAGTAATAAAAAGACAAATAACTCTATTAAAATTGGGTGGTATCTTTAAACATTCTACAGAGAAAATATACCCAGTCAGCACATGAAAACATGCTCAACATCATTAGCTATTGGGAAAACCATAATGAGATAGCACTTCACACTCACGAGGTGCCTATAATAAAAACGACAGACAATAACAAGTGTTGGCCAGAATGTGGAGAATGTGTGTTTCACATTTTGAGGCACTAATGTTTTCCAAGTTGCTGCACCATTTTCCATTCCCACCATATCTAAAGGTAAAATATGAAGCTGAATAATAGATTAAAAAAAGAGGCCAGGCGTGGTGGCACATGCCTGTAATCCCAGCACTTTGAGAGGCTGAGGTGGGCGGATCAGCTGAGGTCAGGAGTTCGAGACCAGCCTGGCCAACATGGTGAAACCCTGTTCTCTACTAAAAATACAAAAAATTAGCCAGGGGTGGTGGCAGGCACCTGTAATCCTAGCTACTAAGGAGGCTGAGATAGGATAATTGCTTGAACCCAGGAGGAGGAGATTGCAGTGGGCTGAGGTCGCACCACTGCACTCCAGCAGTGAGATTCTCACTCTCTCACTCTGGGTGACAGAGCAAGATTCTATCTCAAGAAAAAACAAACAAACAAAAAAGTTTAAAAAAAAAAAAAGAGAGAGAGAAGGAAAGATCTGTGCAACGTGTAGGATGCTAATCATTGCTGCAACTGGGTGACGGGTATAGAGGGTTCATTATGCTATTCCCTCTACTTTGGCGTAACTTTGAAATTTTCCACAGTAAAAAGAATAGAATGTCTCCTGATCCATTATGGCTACATGAATGTGGACTCTACGATGAGAGGCAAGGAAGAGATGGAATTCTGGGACTCTGACTCTTTGAAAATCAAAAGTGAACATGGACATTAGAGCCAGGATACATCACTGGACATACCGTGAACAATTAGGGGAGAAAAAGGTCTAAAGGTGAAATGTGTTTAACCTCTTAAAGTTTAAGAGAAGAAATCAACCAGATAACCATAAAAACGTTAAGCATCCAAAAAAAAAATTCTTTTTTTTGAGACGGAGTTTTGCTCTTGTTGCCCAGGCTGGAATGTAGTGTCACAATCTTGGCTCACTACAACCTCTGCCTCCCAGGTTCAAATGATTCTCCTGTCTCAGTCTCCTGAGTAGGTGAGATTACAGGCATGTGCCACCATGCCTGGCTAATTTTTCGTATTTTTAGTAAAGATGGGGTTTCATCATGTTGTTCAGGCTGGTCTCAAACTCCTGACCTCAGGTGATCCACCCACCTCAACCTCCCTAAGTGCTGGGATTACAGGTGTGAGTCACTGCACTAGGTTTTTTTTTTTTTTTTTTTCTCTTTTTTTGAGACAGATTCTTACTCTGTCACTCAGGCTGGAGTGCAGTGGTGCAATCTGG
>NW_012105564.1:1769474-1803059 GCF_000951045.1 Mandrillus leucophaeus
TTTCTCTTTTTTTGAGACAGATTCTTACTCTGTCACTCAGGCTGGAGTGCAGTGGTGCAATCTGGGATCACTGCAACCTCCACTTCCCAGACTCAGATGAGTCTCATGCCTCAGCCTCCCAAGTAGCTGGGACTACAGGTGCACGCCACCATGCCCAGCTAATTTTTTGTATTTTTAGTAGAGACGGGGTTTTGCCATGTTGACCAGGCTGACCTGGAACTCCTGACCTCAAGTGATCCACCTGCCTCGGCCTCCCAAAGTGCTGGGATTATAGGCGTGAGCCACCATGCCCAGCCCAGTGATTTCTTGATTGGAGGAAAATCCCCCTAGATTCAAAATCATTCATATATACTTTAGAGAGACTAGAGAAAACCAAAATGAAAATAAAGAACAGATATAGCAAATTATATTTCCTAGAGATAAAAGATTGTTTCCTTGTATCTATACAATGTCAAACATTTACAAAAACCTTTTTATGTGAGAACTTTTTAGTTTCCATCTAATTTCTTAGTGCCATTGTGATATTACAAAATACGTATGGGGTCTTCAATTCTCCCCCTCCATTTCCTGGCATACAACTCCTACAATCCTTAGGATCTCCAGTGAGGTCTTCTTGTATGCTCATGATTGACTTGATGGCTGCCAGTCCAGAGGTAGCTTCAGGATGGGAGCTGGTCACCAGAAAGACCAAAGCAGTAATAGAGGGTTGGGACTTGCAGCCCCATTCCTGACCTTCAGGGAAGGGAGAGGGATCAAAAGTTAAGTTGCTCACCCATCGCCAGTGAGTATATCAACCATGCCTATGTAATGAAGCCTCCATTAAAAACCCCAAAGGACAGGGTTTGGAGAACTTCTAGATAGCTGAACACAAGGAGATCCCTGGAGGAAGGTGCACGCAGGGAGGCCATGGAAGCTCTGTGCCCCTTCCCATGTGCCTTGCCCTATATAGCTTTCCATCCATAACCTTTGTAACATCCTCTGTAATAACGTGGTAAATGAAGTAAGTACGTCTGAGTTCTCTGAGCGACTCCAGCAAATTAATGAAACCCAAGGTGGGATGAGGGGCACAGCCTCAGAAACTGAGCCCTCAACCTGTGGGATCTGAGGCTACCCCCAGGTAGACAGAGTCAGAATAGAACGGAACTAGAAAATACTCAGCTAGTGTCTGTCACAGAATTATTTGCTTGTTGGTGGGGAGAAATCTCCGCAAGTTTGGTCACAGAAGTCTTCTGTGTTGACTGTCGTTGAGTGAGAAAACAGAAAAAGCACTTTGAGTTTGGGTGAGAGTTTTTGTTGTCATAAAAACACCGATGTTATTTCTGTTGTAGCTAAAGTGGCTAAGGATGGCATGTACATGTTTAGCTAATGTCAGCATCTAAATAAAGAACACATTGCATACCTCTCATTTTTCTTTTACACACATGTTATACTTGTAGGGAAGTTGCCTTTAAGTGTAGGTGTGTGTGTGCACACACGTGCATGTGTGTATGTATAAGCAAAACAAAATGCAAAGAGTTTGTCAGACCTTAGATGGTGAGAATAAGAACTTACACACTGTGCTGCTGTCCTAACACTGGACAATTCCTCATGCCCCATCACAAGGGATTCACCGCATGGGGCCACATAAACCCCATCAGCAAGCACGAAGGAAGGAGCCTCTTCCAGAGGCCAAGGGCAACTGCACACTGGGTGACTTGGTTTCCATATTGTCCATTCAGAACTCCTCTGTTTGCACAGAGGCCCAGTCCTGGGTGTAATTTGGTTCTCCCTTTCTGTGGCAGTAGCCTTTAACAGGAAGACTGATGAGTGTTTGATACATATACTCTATCTCCAAAAAAAATTTAAATTGGCTCAAAATATAGAATAAAACAGGAAACAAATTAGAACACAGTGAGACGATGTATTAGTGAAAAGAGCCAGTTACAGAGCACATGCACAATACCCTACATGTAAATAAAAATGAATACAAATACTAGAAAAATACATACTACAAGATACACGCTAAAATGTTAACCATGGCTACATCTGGGTAGTAGGATTATAGATGATTTTCCTTTTTTTAAGTGCTTTTCTCTGCTAATTTTTCTATAATGATCATACAATTTTTGCAAAACAGAGGAAAGAATAAGTGTTATTTTAAAAAAGAAAGTGAAAAAGAAAAGGGGCCCATATGGTATACAGGAGACTATCATAGTCATTAAGTGCATGTAAAGGTAGGGACCTAAAATAGATGAAGTGACGAAGCTAATACAGAAGCGATTACTTGGAAGTTCAATACGCCTGCCATATGCAGGCCTACAGTGTGTCCCTCAGCTTTCTAGCAGCAAAACTTTCAGACTGGCCTTGGAAGTGTTCTTATTGATAATTCTTTTTTGTCCAAGATCCCTGCTGTTCAAACTCTGAGATGAAATGTGTCTGTAATTAGTCATTGTTCCCCAGTCACATTACCAGAGCAACACAAGTCCAACTAAAGGAGCACAGATGTACCTGATTAATCGTCACATTATTCTGCCCTGATTGACAGTGATGTTAGGCCCTGTAATTACTCCTATACGAGATCAGCCTTGGTTCTTAAATGGGCTACTTGTATACTAGACTAAAATTGGAATGATCTTTAGGGGGAAAAAAAAGACTGAAAAATTCATTTGTAATGGAGGTAACCTAAATCACTCATAAAAATTAGCAAAGATGCATGCGGGGAAATTGTTTAAATAGATTGGATTCAGTCTCACAGAGATCTTGTAAATAAAATCTAGGGTATCTTGTAAATAAGATCTCTATGGTCCAATTCTGAATTTCTCTAGTTTCTGTGAGCTGCTAAAGAGTAGGTTCATTTAAAATATTCTCACCAATCGGGGGAGGAGCAACTTCTGAGTGCCCGGGTGTACAGCTGGCACATGTCACCACGGCCACCAGCAGCACAGCTGACGATGCCACCACAGCTACCAAACATGCTCCCCCTCTGTGGAGAAACCTCACCTCCTGGGCGACGAGTGGTACAGAACAATCACCCTTGCTAAAACAGCACAGTCAGCCAGAAGCAGGTTTCTTGTTCAGCCTTGCTCTATAAATGAGGCTGGCAGTGATCGAGACACAGAAGTGAAAAATGAGGGGTAGGTGTGAATCAGTTTCTCTGTGAATTAGGCCCTCTTGGGAGCTTAGATGACCCTGGAAGCAAGGTATCATTCAGTTGATTACTTGTCACTTCTATCATGTCCCTGTTTAAATTTTTTTTTTTTTTTTTTTTTTGAGATGGAGTCTTGCCCCGTTGCCCAGGCTGGAGTGTAGTGGCGCAATCGTGGCTCACTGCAATCTCTGCCTCCCAGGTACAGGTGATTTTCCTGCCTCAGACTCCCGAGTAGCTGAGATTACAGGTGCCCGCCACCGTACCTGGCTAATTTTTATATTTGCAGTAGAGACAGGGTTTCACCATGTTGGCCAGGCTAGTCTCGAACTCCTGACCCTTAGGAGATCCGCCCGCCTCAGTCTCACAAAGTGCTGGGATTACAGACGTGAGCCATGGTGCATGGCCTCCTGTCTTTAAAAGTTTCTATCTACTTAAGCACTCTAAGGCCACAAATGTAAGTTTTATTTATTCGTCTAAATTTCTCGTGTATTTATGTAAATATGTATCATTGTTAATATTATGCAAATAGATATTTACATAACTTTTATTTACTTATTAATGCAAAATCTACTATTCTTCCAAAGAACTTTAATCCTTGATATTCTTCCTTGGAAATAGCACTGGTTAATGTCAATCCAAAATGTTCTCCTGGGCAATTCTGCAGGTGTCTTGTTTTGGGAATGTGTCATAAGGCTTAGAAGCGATTCCAAATATAAATTGTGTTATTAATATAATGGTGTTAAGTCAACTTTGTGTTAAATAGAAGCAGTAACACTATCCATCAAGTATATAAAATATATACTATTTTAATATTAAGAAATATTTCTTTCTTCCATTTCTATTAATGTTTCTGTCATAAAACTGGTGAGCCACCCACAGCTGCAGAGCGTTTTCTAGCAGGAAAATTGCATTTCTGTTGCTTTTGAAATCCAGACATGTGCTTTCCCTGAAATTATCTGTAGAGGCAGGTGGTATATTATCAGAAATATTAAATTCTGTATTTTAGTCTAGCGGGGAAACAGAGTTCTGATGAGAAGCTGAATCTGAGTACTAGAAGGGAGGAGAATGACAGTGAGGAATAGTAGAAAGAAAGACCAAAAGGAAAACCACTTGGGCAGGCAGATTTATGAGCTGCCATTTGTTGCCAAGAATTCAATCTCAACAGCAGTCACCAGAAAAGCTTCTCTTTTTCTCCTAAGATGGTCAGCTGGAGTCCTCAAGCCTCCATCTGCTGCTCCTCCGGGTCTCTAGCAATTTATACATCTTCTTTCATTAAATTCCCACAAACCTTTTTTCCTATTTAATATTGTAGAGGAAAATATTAATTTAAAAAGTGAATATTGGGATTCAAGGCTATTAACTTCAAAATGATTTTATATTGCAAGCTAGAAAGGACATCATTAATGCAGGGAAGAACGGGGAGGTACACTGACAACACGCCTGGGCAACAAATTGTATTGCTGGGTCTTGGCTGCCAACTATTTTGACCCCTGATCAGGGTTGGGCAAACAGCTGAGCTCAATGCAAGCAGGAATGGAAAGTCATGTTCAGACTTAGCGCTGAATCAGCAGGCAGGAAGGCTGGGGTAAGGGAGGACAGGTGGTCTATAAACAGCAGTCGGTCTCAAAAAATCTATTTATAAGACGGGAGATTAGGGAAACAATTTGCCTGCTTTGAAAGCAAGTGGCAGATGCACTCAGTGGGGCCTCCTTCCCAGCATGCTGCAGCCTCATGACAAACGGTGCTTCTGACTCTGATGACATTGACAATCCTTCACCAGATGCTAGGACAGAGGAAAAACAAGGGGCAAGGCACCAGCCTGAGAAAGGCTCCTTTTGTATTGCCGAAATGCTTTGATACAGATTACACAGATCACTCAAAATGAAGCGGCGAACGACTCTCTGCAGAGGATTTCGGAATTTTCTGATTCACCGCAACAAACATTACCTGCTCTAAGTCAGGTTTGCCACCATGAAACACTGCAGTACTTTTTCACTTAGGTGCTAAGCTTTCTACATGAGTTTCACCTGAGTTTGAAGATGAAATCTTACCAGAAAATGAAAACGATTGACCTTTACTAAACCATGATATCAGCAGGATACCATAAGATCCCGGCAGCTTCTTACCTTGTTGTGGCTATCTTTTCTCCCTTTTTCCAGTCCCAAAATACAATACTGTGAAAATCGTCTAAACCAACCGACACCAGACATTTTCCATCGGCTGTATGAAAACAACACAAATGTCAAAATTTCTTCCATGAAAAAAACAAAACATTTCATATACTATAAAGAGGAATAAGTAATTGATCTTAAGAATTGATAACTGTTTGAGGTGACGGATGTGATAGCTGCCCTGACTTGATTACACAATGTATACATGTACTGAAACATCACACTATACTCTATAAACATGTACAATTATTATATTTTAATACATTAGAGGTATCATATACTAAATGGACCTCACTCAATGGAATGCAAGACTAGAGACAGCCGAGCTTCCTGATGCACACTGGGCTGCAGAAGTAAATTGCCCACCTGACATTCTGAGACACAGAGCTAGAGAGAGACTCTCAGGTAAGCTACAAAAACTTTCTTCTATTTTGTGACAAACAAATCTCATGACATTTACTTGAGGTGCCACTTGGCTTTGTGACCCTGAGACTATTTTCAGCTCTAAAAACTGGGTTAACTCTCCAAGTTAGGAATATTACAGAAACTAAATTTAACTTAAAAAATTCTTTCAAAAGATGATTTTACAATTAAAAAATTTTATGTTCCCTATCTCAAATATAGTGTGCTTGTTATAGGAAATTTAGAAAATATGGATACAGAAAAATTTTAAATCTTCCAAATTTCTAGGCTTACATTTGATATATATCCTAGCAGTCTTTACATAAATGTGCTTAGAAAAAAACAATACCAGAATCATACTAAACAGGTTATCCAGTCTTTCTTCATCTATTATATCATGAACATTTTCCTTTAGTATTAAATATTACTTATAATTGTTTAGAAAACTGGCAAGAATAGATTATTGTAAATCCCTATGTATAACTGCTTATTGTCAGTTTTCGCATCACTTGTCTGCTTTACATTTCCAGGACAATTTATTTCTCTAAAAGAATAATAATTATCCATGATTACTATAATTTGGACATTTAGGTTATTTTCCCAAAAATTGTTTTAAAAATATACTGAATGCACAATTAAATTTCAAATAAAAACAGTTAATTTGCTTTTTCCCTTCAAGACAAAAGAAGAGGTATAGTCAATAAGCCTTTCCTTTGCTGCCTCCTTGCAAGGCTAGATTCAACACAGAAGCATCCCTGGGTCAGCAGCCTCCCTTCCACTAGCTGTGCGGTTGCTAGGAGACGAGTGATCAAGCTCATCCTGTGTCAGTATATCAGGGCTCTTTCTCTGACTACCAAGGGCCAGCTATGAGGGTAAAGCAACACAGGTCTGTGATAAATTGCCTCTCCCAGGTCTGCCAGTCCATTCGGAGGTCTCAACTGGTATTTTCAAAGGCAGACCTGCAGTAGACCCCAAATTAGGGTTGCCAGGTAAAATACAGAAAACCTTGTTAAACTGGCATTTCAGGTAAGCAGTAACTAATTTCTTAGTACAAGTATGTCCCATGCAATATTTATATATATATTACATATTTATCCTTATTTTGCATGGAATATACTTATGACAAAAATTATTTACCTGAAACTCTAATTTAATTGAGCTTCCTATAATTTTGTTGGCTCAATCTGGCAACCCCATAATTTTGTTGGCTCAATCTGGCAACCTCATCTCAAATGCTAACCAATGCCCATGCTTCGAGGGCCCTTGCTTGTGCAAGAGACCCTTCTCCAACCAACTGGAAATGGTAGTCTCCTCCTCCTTTTCTGGACAAAGGAAAGTCAGAGAAAGAAAAAGTCTGGTTTAACAAACCGAATCCTCTCCAACCCTCCATCACTATTAAGTATGAGGCAAGGATTTGAAAGTTACACGACTTTTTCAAGCTACTCGGCTGTAGTATTAGATGAAGACATTAACACTTTCCTTAAGGGCTAAATCACCACCAGGTGATTATTATAAATTATGTCTTTCAAATCACAACCAATGATACCCCCTTATGCTTAAAGGTTACCAGGCTTTAAATTGGGCAAGGTCCCTCTGTTTGCATTTAGGAGAAGGAACTAGTAATGACTTCCTATTCATTACCAACATTACTTTTTCCACAGCTCTTGCTATGGCCTGGTTGTTTTTATGTTGGCATGCCTCTGTGTTTGATTTTATTTTTATTGGTGTTTTCTCTCTTTAAGATCATAACCTCTTTTGAGGCTTATAATAATCTTATCACACTTCCTTTGTAAGCCTCACACTAATCAAGCTTTCAATGAATGTTGATGATACTGGTGACATTGATGAGGAGGAGGAAGATAAAGACAGAATATGCCTATGGATGGTATAAATTGAAATGGAATGTACTATGTTATATAGCTATAAAGATTTTGGCCAAGTGCAGTGGCTCACATCTGTAATCCCAACACTTTGGGAGGCTAAGGCAGGTGAATCCCTTGAGCCCAGGAGTTGGTGATCAGCCTGGGCAACATGACAAAACCCAGTCTCTATAAAAAATACAAAAAAAACGAGCTAAGTGTGGTGGTGTGTATCTGTAGTCCCAGCTACTAGGGAGGCTGACATGGGAGAATCGATTGAGCTCAGGAGGTTCAGGCTGCAGTGAGCCATGATCGTGCCACTGCACTTCAGCCTGGGTGACACAGTGAGAACTTGTCTCAAAAAAAAAATTTTGTTTTTGGATGATGAGTAAAGAGTGAGTACAAAGTTACAGTTAGGAAGAGTAAGTTCTGGTGTTACATTACATATTAAGGTGACTATAGCTAATACTGTGTTGTATATTTCAAAATAGCTAGAAAAGAAGATCTTGAATGTTATCACCACAAAGAAATGATAAATGTTTGAGGTGATGGATGTGACAGCTATTCTGATTTGGTCAATACACAATATAAATACGTACTGAAATGTCACATTATACTCTGTAAACATTTGCAATTATGTGTTAATTATAAACAAATTTTTTAAAAATTATTCATTTCAAAAACACTGCACAAATATTCAATGTCTTGTTGCATTCACTGACTGTATTTCACGTTTTCTTTTCAAATCTGTGTAGTTATATGTTCTTCTTGGAATGCAAGCACAAATACATTTAAAATAATAAAGTTTTATGTCATCTGAAGAAGGCCTAAGGGTAAGCTGATTTTGGGGTTGTAGGAGGTGAGCTTTTATTTTAGGAGAATTTCTGCAAGACTCTCTCAGCTTATCCTCACTGTTGCACCACCTTTCTAAACCAAAAAAGGTATTTTGATTGTGGTAGCAATGGAAGCAGCAGTGCAAACCTTGAGGCACCTCAACAACCATACCTCTTCTTTGGGATACTGACTTCCCTGAGTTCTGCCGATATGGGCTATTTCTGTGTATATACTACACAGTTTGGAAGTAAAATTGGCTACATTTTTACTCTCCCAGTTCTCACTTTCCCTGTAAGGCTTGGTCTTGCTTTGGAAATCTACTCTCTGGACAGTTAGTTGGAGTTTTTTATTTTTAGCCATGTTTTTAGTGTCTTAGGTAATGTCCTTTCACATCTTTCCAGTTACAGCATGCATTAATTATGGATGTTTGTGACATAGTCCAGAAATAATAGGAAGGCATTTAATGTCAACAGTAAAGGGTGAATTAGAAAAAGTTTTATTCAGACAATTATGAGTTGGTCACTCTATTCAGGGCTCATAAAAAATGCATAGGTTTTCTATTGAACACAATGAAATCAAGTCTCAGATGTGCTCTTATGGAAATCAGCATTATTCTATGAAGGTTTAAAAAAATTATATGGTTGATATTTAAGCTAGAAAATATTTATGTGGTTGACCTTTTCTATTTCTAATCTGGTCTTCTACTCATGCGGAAGCACTTCCCTCACGGCAAGCACAAAACAAAAATGGTTCCCCTTTCCCGGACAGTAATAAATACTGAGTTAAAAGAGGTTCTCAACTGAGATAATACAAATTCATTCCTCCTTGTCCTTGTAGCCCAGTTACAAATTCTGTCCCAAGAAATGTTTTTGATTAAAAATGTCTTTTGTTTGCTTTCGAAAAGTGGCAAGAACAATCTAAATCCTCAGTTGTCTAATTTTCGCACTGTTTGCCTGCTTTATATATCCAGGACAATTTATTCTCTAGTAAGAGACAAGCACACTATCAGTAGGTGCCCACAAAACCCCCCAAATGAGCTAACTCCTAAGAGATGGGCAGCGACAGGGGTACTGAGGCACACAGATGGAGCACTAGCTAAATCATCACTGATGAGTGTCACGTCAGTGCCCTGTTTACATGGTTAAACAAGGAGGTCTATGTAGTCTCCTCTTTCAACATTTCTACTTGAGCTACTCACTTTTCTATCAGTTTCCAAAAGAAGGTAGCGTTAGTTGCCCTTGCTCATACTTCAGGTAAGTGTGTGTTTCTCGGCTGTTTTAGAACGGGATCTCTCTTCACTTGGGGCTGTTCCACGTGAGGGCCTCTATGCACCACCATGTCTACTCCACAGTTACAGTGGAGGGTGGGAGGGACAAATGGACATGCTTACTGGAGGGCACAGGGAGCGGAAAGTGAGCCTGCATACCCGGACATGACACTCTTGCCAAGTATACACACTAGCACCAGCAAAGGGAAGGGGCCGGAGGAGGCCTGACACCGAGGAGAACTCTTGGCATGCCTCCCGCCTGCTGTCAAACCCAGGCCTGGTGGCTCTCGCAATGGACCTGGGTTCTGCCTTTGGATCGGCCACTGCTGACTTTTACCCAGGCCACATCACCAAACTTCAGGATCTCCATTCTCGGCCTATAAAGTGGTGCAGGGGTTTAAGACTCAAACTATATTATTGTAACAGACTGCTACCGATAGAAATTAAACCAAACAGGCCTCAGCTCACACTTTCAGGAGTCACCACAGGTCCCCACTCCCCTACCCCAACCCCCAGTCAATGACTACAGTTCATCTGCATGTAACCATTCATGGTAATGAATCACGTATCAGTGAAAGTTTTTCCACAATAGTCCTTAATATTAGTACTTTCTAAAGCTATCAGATTCCTTTCTACCATTTACATATTGACATACTCCTTAACCTATAAGTCAAAAAGGTGAATTTCCATAATCACAAGCAACACACTTGCTGAAAAATGGGCTCTTTCCCAGTGATTGTTACCTGGGGAATGGAGACTGTATTGTTAAAATACTGAAATACCCTTCTTATGCACAAATATTTCATGTTTGGGAATTTATTTGCCCAAGATGGGAATTAGAAGCAGTTACAGAATCGGGCTCCTCACCTCCTCCAGAGTATCTCATTTCTCTACCCAGGCACTGATCTGAAGGGCTGTCTTATGGGAAAAAGGTTTCTAAGCTCACTTAACTTCTTGTTCTTTCTTCTATAATACTAATAAGTCCAGAAGAAATGTTAGCTATCTGAAATGCAGAGGCCACATTACAGGGGATCAGCTTATTGCTATGAACTCAACTCATAATTAATGTCTTTGATCTGCTAATCTCTTCCTCCAAAGGTATTTAAATAACATGGGCTAATTATTTGGATTTTAAAAAATAGAAAATTAATCAACTCTATGGAGGAAATAACCTAATGATTAAATTCTATTTATATTACTCTAAATTTCTGGCCACTTTGTTTATATGCTAATACACATATGCACATTTTCATTTGCAATCAGTGATAGATGGTGTTTTGAGTTCAGTTTTTTCTTTCATCCTGATACATTGAAATGTGCATAAAATACAGTCTTCATACTTGTCATTTTGAATTACAGCTTTATCATACATTGCCAGATTGTTCGCTAGGATTGAGTCAATTTTCAGTGCTGCCAAGAGTATGAATATATTGGATTCCCAATAATGTGGTAAACATTTAGCTGTTGTTATTTATTTTTGCTACTTTAATGGGCATTTTACCACTCTTCTAAAGCATATTAATTACTTATATTGAGTATACACATACATGTCTGCTAGCAAAATTAATTTTAGCAAAAGGGCAGTTTGGCCACTGAGGAGTGGAACTATGGAGAACAAAAAGCAGAAGGAATTCATCCACATCTTTGAAATACAATCATATTGAAACTAAAATTACAGTTTTAGGTGTCACTGCTTTATCAGTGACATATGGCACATCTATTTTAAAACTGCATGTCCATCGAACTTCCGGGAGTGTGGACTTTGTATTCACTGTTTATTGAGTGAATTACTGAGTGTGTTATTCAGCTGGCAGGGGGTATGCGGAGTTCTCTCTCCCTTGACACTTACGCCTTCTCCTACCTCACGTCACCAGTGTAGAGCATGAACTGTTTAGCCTTGATTTTTACTAATTTAATAATCACCGAAGGCACTGAATAACTTCTAATAATGATACAGCAGCTCAGATTTCTAGAGTAATTTACAGTATGTGAGAACAAGCCTGTTACAAAAACTAAAAATTGCCCCATGTTGCATTTGTCAGCTAATGAAGGTAGTTTTCACCCAAACGTGGTTTATATTGTAAAATTCTAGCAGTAATAGGGAAAGGCAAGATAAAGTGCATGAAGCAGAACCTCATTTGTTCATTTAGTCATTCACACTTTTTTAGTAGCTTCTATTTGCACAGCAGTATGACATGTGCAGTGGGGAGCAGAGAGATGGGATTTGCTGCCAAGTAGTTTACTGTGTGTGAAATGCATGGGAGATGCTGACACAAATAACTACGTGCCACATGGAGTGCCACAAGAACAATGGGTGCCATAAGAGCAATGACAACAAAGGGCTAAGGGATGCAGAAAAAAAGGGATGCAGAAAAAAGGACAGGTTATTTCTCCCTGTAAAGTTGGAAGAGAAAACTTCCAGCTTGACCTTAAAGGATGGGAGGATTTGAAAAGACACATTAGAACAGCATGAGCAAAGAACACAGGCAAAAGAAGGGCAAGAGTACATGTAGCCTCCACAGTTAGAGAGACGTGAAGGAGCACTAAGGGCTGGTGGGTTAAAAATACTGCTAAGGAAGGTTAAGGCCAGATCAGGGAAGGCCATGGATGTCCCAAGGGCTCCACACTGAGTCAGCCAACCAAGGGGAATCCATGTGGTGGCAATGGTAACTGTGCTTCTGGGAGACTCCAGAAGAGGGTAGGATGGACTGAGGAAGTGGGATAGAATCAGAGACCAGCATGACTACCATGGTATAGATGAGAGGGAGTGAGGGCTTGAACAGGGAGAGGAAGGGATAGGGAAGAGAGATCAGGCTTGTGGAGTCATGGAATTTAATATTACACGTGTTATACTTATTAAGCACTTGAATAAAATTTAGAAAAAAATTATAAAAATAGCTTTCTGTAGAAAGTCTAGAATTCTTTTTCTATTGATCTAATTTCTACAGTTTGATTATTAAAAATTTCTACAGTTTGATTATTAAAAATTTCTAGGTAGAAATACTTTTTGTGATAGGCCTTCATTCTCAAACACTAGCTTGAGAAAACTCACTCTAAAGGAACTTACTCTCTTCAGTTATTTTTTATGATACTGTGTTCAAATTTTAAATTAAGATGAAAACTTCAGTTCTATTTTTTCAACATAAAAGTTATTTCCAAAATACCAATGTTGTAAAGTGACCCTCTGCAGAGAATTTGCAGCCTTCTCTCTAGTACTTTGTATTTTCAATCAGAAGTGATGTGCTCCCACTTATTTGGAGAGATGAAATTGATGTTCTAAGTCACTGCCAGACATTTGCGACTAAGTCAACAGCAACAGCTGCTCTGGATTTCAAATTGCTCAAGCAAATACAGAACACAGTGTGAGCTCTGGGTAATGACTTGGGAGAGAGAAAATGAAGAAGATGGGAAGGGGTGTGTAACCTAAAGGCCACATTTTTCGATGAGGTATTCCCATGTATGATTCCCAGTCTAAGAGTGGGTAGCTGGCATACAAAGAGCTTGCACTTCAATACAAAAAGAACAACTAAGTGGGAGCATGTTTAAATACACACACACACACGCGTGTGCACGCACACTCTCTCTGTGTGTGTCTCTCTCTCAATGTAGAACCATGTGTCAATGACTCTGGGCCTTACCTGAAAAATCAAGCGCACACACTCCTCTCTGATGTTGTCCTTTCAATAGCGACAGACATTTTAGAGTTTGTGTGTCCCACACATGAATAGCAGCATCTCTTCCAACCTTTAATAACAGGATGACTGTTATTAACTACTAATAAGTTATACTAACAAAGATTTTGTTCCTTACAGTCCAACACTGCTCAGAAACCAAGATAAACCCATTTGGAGAGTAGGAGGACCCTAGGAAATCATCTGGTACAACTCAGCTATTTTTGAGATGAGGAAACTGAGGCACTGTATCTCTAAGAGGCTTATCTTGGCAATCAGGTAGAGTTTCAGCAGAGCCTAACCTGATGCCTGGGCCTTTAAGGCTAATTCAAATGTCCACTGTGCCTTGTTTTTCTCAGATACTTCTACCATTCCCTCTCCTGCCTTCCCAGCTCGACACAGATTCTGCTTCTCAGTCAAGGAAGTCACTTGTACATTGTCATGATGCTATCCAGTTATTTTACTCATTCTCCATTACGCTACCCACCAGGAGGCCTGGCCCCGCTTCTCCCCCTGGGAAATAACATTTTCATGGCATAACTATCTTTCAGTAAAGTGGATTATCTTTGCAGGGATACAAGCTTCTATCACACTAATCTTCAAAAACAAAGAAAATTGTAATAGTAAAGTGGTTTTCCTCACTTGTAATATGTAGGGGGGTGGGAAATCTGCTGGGTGTGATGACTTTAAAAGGAAAAATGGGAGATAAAGCCATAGGCATAATTCAGCAGCATCCAGGCCACTCTTACAGAGGTCTGTGGAGGCCCAGTCTCCTGCAGGTGGCTGCTGGAATACTGTTTGCCACCAGTTTACCTTCCATCAAATACAGTATTGAGTGCAGTATCTTCTTGGGGGTTTATGTAAAAAAATCACCTCTGGCTTTTACTTAAAAAAAGAGGCTATTAAATACACATGAATCAAGCACCATCTGTTTATAAGATAGGCAAAAAATGAGGGCAAGTGAAAAAGCAAAGCAATGATCAATTACTTGGAAAACCTTATAATATCAACTAACACAATAGGTCTCTTAACGTTCAGTTGGAGGGCTGGCAAATTCATGTATAAACCAATGGCCAGTCCTTACCCTTCGGAGGATTGTAACCCTTTTAAAAAACAATTTAAAAGTTATGGATCCTTTTTCTCCCCAAATATACCTTCCAAGGGGTTGACTCCCCTCATGCTCTCATTTTCATTCATGGATTTCATGAACCCCAGGTTATGAACCCTGTCCAAAGGCTTTACCACCTGCATGTCAAGTCTCAGGAGACGGTTTGTCTCATGTTAACCTTTGACATTATACCAAGAATGTTTTCTTAGAATTTGCCACTTAGTTAATACCAGTTGAAGTATTATCTGCAATTAAACACTCATGATAAAAACTGAACAAAAGTATAATCTATACATTTGAGGAAAAGATAAAACTAAAAATACTTTTGACAATATTACTCTTTTGCCAGCAAGGTAATACATCTGAGTTTAATAAAGTCTTTGTTTAATAAATAAACTATTATTTTTCTCTTTCCATCCCCAAATGAATGTAGAGGGTCCCTGTTTTAGCAGCTTTTTCAATTATAGACTCAATCTAAGGTTTAGGCATTTCAAAAAAAGGTCAGATAAAATTCAAGGTGTTTTCATAAGGCTAAAATATAAATTAGTCAAAAGTCTTATGGTTTTAAGTCTTACAAATATAATTATATTCCAGATGTTATAGTATTTTTAAATGTTTCATTCAATAAATATTTACTGAGTACCTAGGACACACTAAGTCCTAGGCATACAGTGAGGAAGTATATAAAACTGCTCCTTGACAAAACTTTCACTATTTTAGTTTTAGCTGGTCCCATTCGTAGATCTCATCATTCCAGGGAAAGAACTCCTCAGAGGTCTCCCAATAGTGCTAGAATGCTTTGGTTGATTCACCCATCATCATGGAAGGATGCAGTGTTCACTCAATCTTCACCTTCCCATCTCATGTTTATTTCTACTCAGTATTTCTTGAATTTCTAATATGTAAACTGAATTCAAAAATTTAATTCTCTTTTTGGCTAGGCCCTAGTTTTACAGGAGATATATACCTGCCCAGTAGCCACATAGTCCTTCACTGGATGGATGGTCAGGCTGAGAATGTCGTCATCGTGCCCCAGGTACAGCCTCTGGGAGTGCTGCTGCCGGTTATACACGACAGCAACTGCGGCAATGTGGTAGACTACTTCTCCAGCTTGTGTGTAGAACAGATTGTTTCTACAGTCGTAGCCTCTATAACTGAAGCACAGGTCCAAGAAATGCACAGTGGTTGAACAAACAGCAAATGCATGGAGCAGGAGGTGTCAGAGGCAAGGCTAACATATTGACGTGAACAAGTACAAGTGGAACCCCAGGTGTCACATAGGACAGCAATGTTTAAATGAGGATATGTGGCCATTTCAGGGCATGAGATGACTTTCAAAAAGGCACATGGGCACTGAACATTATAACAGAATCTGTTTGCAGATCTTCAGCTATTGTGTGTGCTTTTTCTTAAAAATGATCATCTGAGAACATATCTGTGATGAGACGCAGGTACTCCTTTCCTATCTCCCCTCCCATAAATGCCTTCTGCCCACTGTAGGAAGCCATTCCTCTCCTCCATCTGGAATCCTACCATGCGGTATTACTCTGGGACACAGACCCTTCCAGGGGCACAAAAACAAAGGAACAATTCAAAACACAAGTATGGATGTTGAAAGAAAACAACTCTAATGACTGGCTAAGGAATCCTGCAAATCAAGTGATTTCCAATTCTTTGCTTTCAACAAAATTGTACAGACACTTAATGGAATTACCAGCTGAAAGATCATTATTTTTTGTGATATATCAAAACCAAATATGACTTTTTTGGCCTATCATAGGAGTTTGAAGAATTGAATAACATTGCTATAAAATGGCCTCCATTCTTACCTACTTAAGAGAATAAACTTTCTCAGAGCTTACATCTATACAAGAATGAGAACTGAGAATAGACTCAATATTAAACTTTGTTACATTCTAACAATAAGTAATATAAAAGGACAGATCTTGCAATTGAAAATGAATCCATCATATTAAAATAATTTCTAACAAAATTTTTCTGTGCTTAATAATTATATGTCATAATTAGTAATATATTTATGTTGACTTAGTCGATTTTACTAATAGTTATAATTCAAATAAATTGTTAATGGAGCAGCACTATCTAACAGAAAAATAACATGATCCTCCTAAGTAATTAAAAATTTGTTAGTTGCCACATTAGAAAAAAAGAAAACAAAATTTATTTCGTAACATTTTAAACCCAAAACACATCTAAGGTATTACTATGTCAACATGTAATCAATATAAAAACTTGTAAGATATTTTACATTCCTCTTTTCATAGTAAGTCTTCAAAATTGGTGTGCATTTTACACATGCAGAACATCTTTTTTCAGAATAGCCACATTTTAAGTGCTCAGTGGCTGTGTGTGGCTAGTGGATACTGTATTGGGCTGAGTTAGAGTCTTAGGGTCACAGAAATTTTTTTTTCTTGCAGAAGGTATGGAGACAAAGGACTCTCAAGCATAAAAAGATTATGTTAGGGTAAAATTTTATGGGAAAATTAGAATGGAAATATGAGCTTAGGTAGAAATATGAATGATGTAAAATTTCTTCCTGTTACAGAAGGACTTGTTCATATATTTTTTTTACCCTTTTGAGACAGGGCCTCACTGTTACCCAGGCTGGAGTGCACTGGCAAGATCATGGCTCACTGCAGCCTAGACCTCCCCAACTCAGGCGATTCCTCTACCTCAAGCATCCCTCCTGGGTAGCTGGGACTAGAGGTGCACGCCACCACATCTGGCTAGCTTTTTGTAGAGATGAGATTTCACCATGTTGCCCAGGCTGGTCTCGGACTCCTGGACTCAAGCAATCCCACCTCCACAGCCTCCCAAAGTGCTGAGATCACAGGTGTGAGCCACTGTATCTGGCCTCACGTATTTTTTAAGTTGATAATAGTGAGAATCAAATATTTATGGCATTTAGGTTCCTTTGCATCCATTTAAAGGACTGATGTATTCATAATATAGACAGCATCTTCTCAACCATTTAAACTGACATTAAAAAGTTTTAGTTGTCTACTTAAAATACGCAAGGGTGCATATAATTTTATAAAATTCAAAATTATTTTGGGCACATGTGCAGAATATATTTGAAGGAAATACTGTCCTATGGTGGAGCCAGCAAAACAGAGCAGGGGACTAGGGGAAAGGAGAAACAGGAAGTGAAGATGGTGATGAGAAAGAAGTGCAGCAGCAATGAGCAGCAGTACCCTTTATGTCATGGAATTACATGAAGTCTGAAAAATCTAGAGGCAATCACACTGTGATGGCACAGAACATCGACGAGGAAACTGGACAGAGTCACACTTAAAATAGCAACCACAGGTTCAAGTGCACACTGCAGAGAAGAGCTAGCCAGGAGGAGGACAACACTGAGGGGAGGGGATCCCTTAAGCCTGGTGCTAAGATTGGTGATAACCAGGCAGAGACAGAGGAACACGCACGGGCGCCCATGACAGGTCACCCACCCGTGTATGAACTGGAGTTTCAAGCTGTCCTCAGGAGCCTTTTCTCGTTTGAGGAAGGGCACTACGTGGTTTTTCTCTTTACTTTGTTGCTTTAGCTGAGGTAGATCTTCTTTGTAAACCTTAAAGTACAACAGAAACATCTGGGTGAGATGCCTTTCATGAGGTTCCAAAAATATCAATATCTTAGCATTCTTGTAAAATCTTTAATTGCTTCAATAAAGTGTCTTTGAAAACATAAGACATGAGATTGAATATTATTTTTTCCTAATGAACAAAAGTAATATAAACTATTTTTTAAATAATTGGGATTTTAAGATAATCTTTCTTGATTGGTTACTGTTTTCTTAATGTCTAGAAAATATATTGGTAAATTTTAAAGGAAATTAAGTATCGGTAAAATATAAATAAAATATTTTGTTTTATTTCTTCTAAGGCCAGAAATCTCTTACTGATTCTGAAATTTGAAAAATGTGGACCTTATGAGTCATGACAATTTTCTCCTGAAATCCCTCTTTGGAATTATATTCCCTTCATAGCTTCATGCATCTTAACAGATCTGAGATATAGAGCAAAGATCAATCTTGGTATAACTTGGGACCTAAAATGTGCTGCTGATTGTACCATTTAAATGCACATAAAAACCAATCTGTTGTTTACTGTGTATTTATACTTTGCTACCAAGAAATGTCCATTTAACAGGCAGAGAATGAAATCCAATCTAGTAATAATTTCTCACCTTCATAAAGTTTTTATTTAATTAAACTATTTAAAAAATCATAAAATATAAGGTCCCTGTTTAGGATTTGATCAAAAATTATTTGTAAAAGTCAGAAGAAATCTCACTAGTTTTATCTACTATAGATGCAATTAACTAAGCTTCTAGAATCTAAAGATAATTATTCATCTTAATTCATGATGCTTTCATCAGCTCACCAACGATTTACTTTAGAGCAATGAATTCTAGTCTTGATATTTCTATTGTTTAAACAGGTCTCACAACCTCTGTTGGCCTCAAATTCTCATCTGTAAAATTGAGTTTAAAAATCCCTGTTCAGGAATAACTCAGGAATACTGTGAATAGAAATCATGTATCAGTGTAAGCACTGGAAAGTGAAATGTCAGGAAGAATATACAGGCTGAGTATTCCTTATTTGAAATGTCTGGGATCAGAAGTGTTTCAGATTTCAGATTTTTTCAGGTCTTGGAATATTTGCATTATTCTTACTGGTTGAGCATTCCAAATCCAAAACCAAAATACAAAATGCTCCAATGCACATTTCCTTTGAGCATCATACTGGTACTTACGAAGTTTTGGATTTTGGAGAATTCAGATTTTCACATTAAGGATATTCAAACTGTTTAAGTTGTAGGCATGAATTTTAAGTCTATCTTTTCATTCTTTTATTCATTTTCCTTAGAGACAGGGTCTTGCTCTATTGCCTAGACTGGAGTACAGTGGCGTGATCAGGGCTCACTGTAGCCCTCAAACTCCTGGGCTCAAGCAATCCTCCCACCTCAGCTTCCTGAGTAGCTAGGACTATAGGCACACACCCAGCTTTTTTTTTTTTTTAAATAGATACAGAGACCATGTTAACTACGCTGGTCTCAAGCTGCAGGCCTCAAGTGATGCTCCCACCTCGTCCTCCCAAAACATCGGCATTACAGGAATGAGCCACTGTGCCTGGTCCCTTTTCTTTCTTCTATTGGCATCATTTTATTAAACAAACACTTCCCAATTAAAGATTTCTTTTCCTAAATTTTGTATTGTGTTTAAATTTTATTGTCTCCTGATACCAGAGTATAATATTGTTTAGTGTTTGCATAATATTTCCACATTAATAATTCCCTTTCAGGCAAGATCGACTACGTTCAGGGTTGTACGGCCACAGACAATAATCTCTTTTCAAGTCCTTTTTAGTAGTCATATTGCATAATACATTGTGTCAATACACAGTTAAGATGATTTCATCATGGGGTTGACTCAAACCATTAGACTGTCTTACTATGAACACAATTTTTCAAACCCTGAATCAATGAGTGACAATTATGGGCTGAAAACTATTTCAATTTAGTGCTTACATAGAGGCAAACCAGGTAGTGCATAGAGTGTGCACTTTGGAGAGGAGCCTAGATAAGCATTGTTATCCTAATACTACAGGCAAAGTGGACATGGGCAAATTACTTAACTTCTTTCAATACATGGTACCTGCCATAGGCCTATATCCTAAATCTCTATTGGCAACACTGACAGTTGATGTATCTGAAATTTGAAGTCTTATTGATTCCACATTCATGTACAGAATCTGCTTCGCATATCTTTGTTAAGTGACAAGGAAGAAAAAGAGAACCCCCATGGTTATTGCCGTAACAAGGTGGTATGTGTTCAGATTCCTCTCAGGGATTGCTTTAACACTCACTGTTTAGCGCTAAAATGATATGTCAACTTCCAAAAAAAAAAAATTGAAGTCAACTGATCAGCTTTCCTACTAGAGGTAATTTCTGACTGGAGAGATTAATACACATTTTATTTGAGCTTTTACTTTAAGTAGATAATTACTTTGATTAAATGGAAATGGTTGCAGGAGTTAATAGAAAAACTGGGCTAACAAGCTCACATGCAAACCACCATGCCTCAAGGGTATCCATCCTTGTAAAGAAAACACATGCTTTCGTAATCTGCTAAGAAAGTGAAAAAAGACCTATGGCTTACTTGCACATTTTTCTTCCAAAAAATATTTCAAAGTTTTAGGTGCTGGGGAGGCAAAGAGCCCAAATACCAGGGGTTCAGTTTTGAAACTTTGGGTTTAACCTGCACTTAAAGGCACAAAGTAGACTACTTTTCTTGTTTCTGCCTTAATTTTCTTTGTCTAAGTGCCAGTGATTTTTAGTGCTATGTCCAAATCCAACGAGATCCCCTTCTAGGGTTACAAATTTTCATTGCTCCCTGCTTACTGACCTGACGATCATAATTGATTTGAGTTTCTTGCTCAATATCAGAGTCCAATTCGGGCACATCAGATAAATCTGAATCAGATTCTTCACTGTAGGAATCAGTTCCACCTTCTGCAGAGGTACAACCCATAAGAAACAAGAAAAAATTCTGAGACTCTGAGCAGTTGAAATTATCTAAAATGTTTTTCCTTTTATCCTAGCAAAGTGAATAGAAACTATACCGTAGTTTTCATTTAATATAAATTGTTAAAACATCTTTCTTTCATCTTTTGGTTTAATTCAGCCCACCCTTCACTCCTTTCAGGAACATTAACAGACTAGGCCAACTTCCTTCCCCACACCACTCACCAGGCAGACTCAACTCATTTACACTTTTTCTGAGACAGGGTCTGTCTCCCAGGCTGGAGTGCAGTGGCACAGTCTCAGCTCACTACAACCTCCTCCCTCTGGGGCTCAAGCTATCCTCCCACCTCAGTCTCCTGGCAGCTGGGACTACAGAGGTGCATACCACCATGCCCAGTTAATTTTTAAATTTTATTTGTAGGGACAGGGTTTCACCATGTTGCCCAGGTTGGTCATTTACACATTTCTATTACATAGTAGATACCTGGGTTTTAAGCTTTGTTTTGTAAAATGGGCAGGTTTTAAAAAGGGAAAGGCTGGAGCAAAAATAAATCCAACTGTTTACTTCAATACAGATCCTCTTTAGCCGTTTAACCATGCCCACCAAGTGTTGGTAATTGTCATGGCCCAAACCACCACAGAACTCTTGTCGACATTTATCCAAATAATTTTTTCATTTTACCACCTGCTCATCCCTGCTGACATAAGAGTGGATATAAATGAAAAGACTACATACATGTCCACTGAATTGGAACACATAGGCCCCAACCGTGAACCATTCCTTAAGCCCCATTTTGAAGGCCACTTCCATTTCAAAGGTTACCCTGTCCCCCTGCAGCCTGACTGAGCAGACTCACCACCTGTTACAATTATCCTAAGGAAACCGAAATGTATCCTCTCCTGTTATCCCCAAAGGTTAATTCTTCACGTAAACCTTAGACCTTCAACTTGCATTTGGGAAATCCGCTGATGGTTTTATAGAGGTTTCCTTATGCGTGATGATTCTCTTTTCCCTTACTACTTTCAAAGCTCTGCCTTTACCTTTTGATAATTTAAGATGTCTCTTGGGGGTGCATCTTTTTGGATTCATCTTACTTGGTGTCCTTTAGTGCTTCCTAGATTTGGCTTATTTTCTTTCCTAGGTATGAGATTTTTCCTGCTGTTATTTCTTTGAACATGTTTTCTGCCCATTTCTCTCTCTTCTCTTTTTGGCATGTTGGTAACACATAAGTTGTTGGACCACCATACGTCTCTAAGCTATCTTTACTCTTTTTCTCTTTGTTTCTCAGATTGGATGGTTTCCAGTAATCTGTCTTTAAGTTCACTGTTCCTTTCTTCTGCTTAATCTAGTCTGCTGTTGAACCTCTCTGTTGAATTTTTCAGTTCAGTTGCAGTACTCTTCGGAGAAAGTTTTTTTGAGATGGAGTCATGTTCTGTCACCCAGGCTGGAGTGCGGTAGTGCAATCTTGGCTCATTGCAACTTTCACCTCCTGGGTTCAAGCAATTCTCATGCCACAGCATCCCCTGTAGCTGGGATTACAGACGTGTGCCACCACACCCGACTAATTTTTGTATTTTTAGTAGAGATGGGGTGTTTCACCATGTTGGCCAGGCTGGTGTTCAAACTCCTGACCTCAAGTGATCCACCTGCCTTAGCTTCCCAAAGTGCTGGGATTACAGTCATAAGTCACCGCACCCAGTCGACCCTCAGAGAAAGTATTTTAAAAGTACCAAAATTCATTGAGTACTTTTTAAAAAACACCTTCTATCTGTACAGTTCTCAATTTGTTCTAATATTGTTCTCTTGACCTCAGTGAGGGTCTTTATGACTATTATTTTGAATTCCCTGTTGGGAAAATCACATATCTCTACTTAACTGAGGTTGCTTTCTGGAGATGTCTTGTTCATTTATCAGGAATTTCATTTTTTCATTGTCATTGATGCTGTGTGTTGGTTTGAGTGAATTAGATTAAAAAATATATATATATACTACCTCTCCCTATCTCATCAGACTGGCCTTGTATAGGAGAAGGATCTCACCAGTCTGACTGGCCAATGATTTTTAAGGTGCCTCTCAAATCTGTGTGTTTGTCCAGACTACTGTCTGTTTTGGCGGCCCCTAGAGCTTAAGATGTGCCATGTCCTGTTGGTACCACAAGACTGTAAAGGTGGAACACATCAGACTCTCTTGATATGTAGCTAGAAGGGTTGGAGGGTGGGCTATGTGTTTCAATTCCTTCTGTCTTCACAGTGAAGCTGAGCACAGTCATTTACCACTCACTTTTTCTGCACTAAGCCAGGTAGAGAATCTGTGACAAATGCCTGTACTCACATTTAGGCTGTATCCTCCATTCCTGGGGAGATAACTCCTGAAGTGGGCCCATTGTACCTCTACCTCTTCATTTTCGGTGGTTTAAGTCCACTCAGGAATGCGAAGCCCTGTCAATTTCCAGAGCTAGTTCACTAAGGAGACAGGTGGGAGCTATGGAAGGTGCGGCACTTGGTGTCTGACCAAACTTTTTCCAGGAAGTACGGGTAGGCTTAGATTTATCACTGGGGTGAGCCAGAGCAAAGGCTCATGTGCTGAGCTCTGGCTGCTGGAAGGCTATTACATGCTCGCCCTGTTAGCTCCCTGATGGAAGTCTTTAGATGACAGGTCATCAGGTAGCATTGGAAGTGTGTGCTGTAAGCCCCTTCTGGACAAAAAAATGTGAGTTGCACATTCCCAACTTTTTTCTGCACTCCTCCAAGGGGATGTAGCTCCTGGAAGTGTTTGTAAACCCATTTAAGACGACATCTTTGTTCTGTGATATAGGAAGACTAGAATATTCCTAGTCCCTTCTGCTCCCAGAGCTAAGAGGTTTAGGATGGAGTCCTCTGGGAGGCAGCTGTAAAAGTTGGGCGTTCAACGCATGGTATAAACCCCATCTGGGGAGAAATGAGGAGCTGCATTCTTAGAGCACCTTCTTGTCACTGCTCCTAAGGGAAGAAGCCGCTGGAAGTGCCTACAAGTCCATATAAAACTGCCACTTTTCTCTACGGTCTAGATAGACACTCATATACTTCGTCCCCTCTGCTCCCAGAAGTGGGAGGTTTAGGATGCGGTTCCTCGAGTGGAAGCTATAAAAGTTGGGGAGCTCAATGTGTGGACAAACTCCTTCCAGAGGATATTATTAGACCTGGAGTTATTGCTGGGATGAGTCATGGGAGGAGGCTCAGAGGTAACAGCCTGTTTCTTAGGCTGCCAGCTGGCCTAATGTGTGTCTCCCCGTCTAACTCCCTGTTGCATACTGGTTAGAACCCAGGCCACCAAGTAGCCTCCAGAAATGTGTCATAAACCCCTTCTAGGTAGAAACTGGGCTGCGTTTTTTAAGCCCCTTGTCAGAACTGCTCCAGGGGACGAAGGCCCTGGAAGGTTTGAGCACTTGTGTCAAACCGAGGCTTCTTTCCCATGGTCTAGAGACTCCCAAATGTCTAAAGCTCTCCACTCCCAGACTTGGTAAATTAAGAGCCAATCCATGGGGAACCTAGAGTTAGGGCACTATGTGTGAGGTCCAAACCCTTCTCTCCACGGGAGAGGTTAGATGGTGGGGATTCCTGTCCTGATTTCATGAAGCAGTGCTCAGCTTTTCCTACCTACCCGCTGTGGATGTTTTCTCAGTTGCCTGGCGGGTAGGAGTGTCTCAACTTGTATGACTTTCTTTCAGAGGGAACTGACCTGCAAATCAATGTGTATTTGGTGTCCATGAGTGGAGGGAGAGTCAGGAGCTTCCTATTCTGACATTGCAGATGTCACGTTGCTGACGTCCTGCTCAACTTGCATTTGGTATAGCAACATCCTTCAAAGAAAATTATCCCACTGACCCATATTAATCTTTAAAGTTTTTTCTTTTCTTAAAATTTTAAGATGACAGAAATCAATTTTCCAAAATTGCTTAAACTCCTTACCTATAGGATACATATTAGATCATTCTTTGAAATGCTTATTGAAAAATAAAATGATGTTAAGAAATTACCGCTGGGTTTACCTTGGGGTGCAGTTTCCAGCATGCCGTTGCTGACACCTTCTGGAATAAACCTCCACTGGAAAACTGAGTGATCAGCCCCTCCTGTGCTCAACACCCACTGAAAGTCATGGGACCAGCGGACGTTTGTGACATGTGCAGAATGGCCCACATACTTTCTAAATTTGGCTCCTGAAAGAATATTTTTTGAGAGGATTAGTTACGAAAAAGGAAGAGTTCATTAGTTTAAAACAACCCCCCTCCTGTTCATGTTAAGGAGTAAAATCTTTAAATGTATCTGAAAATGAAGTTGTCTTACATATTGTAACAAATAAGCAAATGCTTCAAAAGGTATCTCAATTATTCCAATATGCAGTAAGCTAAAAATAGGTCTTAAAATTTAAGCCCTGTGGCTAAAGACACATCTGAACCTGTTCCAAATAATGCCTACTGCTTCACGGATTCTGAAAATAAATGATAGAGAACAAACATCTTACACATTCTTATTTAAATACAAGATAAAACAGGCAATCCTTTGCAACAGGGAAACAAAATAATTCTATGGAAATAAAATTACTGTTTAGAGTCATGTAGATATAGAGTTTCAAGAATCATTTTTCCCTCCTTAAATTGGTTGCTTTACTCAGTGAACACTAACCCCAGGTAGTGAGTGCAATAGAAAAAGTTATTTGAAGTGATATTTGTGGTTGAACTACAGTAGTAAAGCCTTCAGCATATGCTCAGTACACAGCAGCATCAAGGCA
The DNA here is from genome assembly GCF_000951045.1 of Mandrillus leucophaeus. Lineage (NCBI taxonomy): Eukaryota > Metazoa > Chordata > Mammalia > Primates > Cercopithecidae > Mandrillus > Mandrillus leucophaeus. Next base: position 1,795,230 of record NW_012105564.1, read on the forward strand.
CTCGAGTAATAAGCAGGGTCCATCTTACATGGAAGCCTAGAACCCCAAAGTCCATAGGAGATTTCAGGAGGTCAAACACCCCAACTTCTCTTCAAAAACATTCTATTTCTTACAGTTTCTCAAATGAAATCCCTTTTATCAGGGTTGGGGGAGGCCATCTGTTCAACTACCACATGTTTAAATTTCAAATGTCCACTGGAGAGGCAATGATTTGTAAGAAGGTGAAAATTACTGCTACATGTCATGCTCATACATTTTTTGAGAGCATGCTCTGACCAGGTAAGCCCCATTATACTAGGGGCTCTGAGAAAAATAAGGGGAATTCTGCTGCAGAAGGCAAAGGAAGCATTGGGTCTCAAAAGCAAACTTGCCTACTTGAAAGAGTTACCGAAATCAGTTTGGTAATAAAATCAAACTGGCTCCAATTAAGGTCAGTTGGAAATGTTGGCTGATGATTGAGTAATTGGGGAGCAGGGTATACTCTTTCCATCTCTCTCTAGATCTTAACGTGTTGGCCTCTTCTTTGCTTCCTTGACCTTTATACCTTCCTCACAGATCAATTAGCCTATCTCTTTGTAGAGGTTTAAAAATATGTCCACAAATTCTCTGATGCAAAATGAACAGAATATGGCAAAAGTGAAGGTAACATCTAAGAGGAGGTTATAAAAGGTACTGCAGATTCTTCCTTGCTGTCTCTCTTGGATCTCGATATGCCACGTCATAAGCACACTGGAGCAATCTATGGAGAGGTTCACGTAGCAGGAACTGAGGACTCCTGCCAAGAGCCACATGAGTGAGCCATCTTGGAAGAAGTGAATCCTCTGGCCTTGGTCTAGCCTTCACGTGACTGCAACCTCATGAAAGACCCTGAATTGGAATCACCCAGTTGTGCTTCTTGGGAATCCTTGACTCCCAGAAACCATGATATAATAAGTGTTTGTGCATTTACACTTCTAAGTTTGGAGGATAACTGGTTATGCAGCAATAGATAATTAGTATAGCCTTTGTAGTCTGGAACTAGAATCTGCAAAAGCATTAGTGTCATTAATACTTAGGCCTTATCTCTGTGATCTTTTCTTTCTGCCCTCTCTCCCCCTCACTCACTCTGCTCCGGGCACACTGGTCTCTTTGCTATTCCCCAAACATGCTAGGCATTCTCTGCTTCTAGGCCTTTGCCATTTCCTCTGTCTGAAGTGCTCTCTCCCTAGGTATCTGAACGGCTGGATCCTTCATTCTCCTTCAGGTTCTAAGTCAAATAAAACCATAAGAGCAAGCCCCTCTTTGACCAACTTATTTAGAACACTACACTGCCCAACTCCAGCATTCTCTGCTCCCACTGTTTGCTTTCTTTTTCTTCATAGCATTTCTCACAATCAAATTATGTTTATATTTTCTTGTATATTAACTGTGGACCTTCAGTAGAACAAAAGTTCCATGAGGGCAGGGATTTGTGCTTGTTTTCCTCACTGGCCGAGTACCTCCATCCCCTAGAACAGCATTTAACAAACACTTCTTGAATAAATGAAAAGGCTTTCCTCGGGACACTGAATGACTCCACCAGACCTCCCTCTGTCCTCTGCACCACAGGAGGGCTCAGGCCTCAGCCCTCATCTCTTCTCTATCAACCTCCTCCCTTGTGGCTTTAAAGTGCTATCTATTTGACTGCCAAGTGCTCATCTCCGGTCCTGAAGTCTCCCTGGAGCACTGACAGCTCTGTGCCATGTCCACCTGGATGCCCAATACGGACCCCTAACTTACAACAGGGAAAACAGACCGAGACATTTCCCTTCCCCTTATGTGTACTCCCAGAGACAAACATCTTTTTTCTCATTTTCCCAGCTCTGTAAATGCTGCCACCACTCACCCCAATGCTCAAGTCTGAAACTTAGAAGTCATCCTTGATTACTTTCTTTCCCTCTATTCTCATATCCAATCCATCTGTAAGACCCTCAGCTCTGCCTTGAAACTGTTTCCTAAGCCTGACCACCTCTCTGTATCTCTTCCTAATACCTTTGTCCAAGCCACATCATCTCCTACCTGGACTCTTGCAATAACTTCTCTACTTGAAACCTCCCTTTTCCTAACCGTTCCACAAAATATCAAAACAGTCTCAAAAACTTAGATTGGTTATATCACTCCATGTAAAACCGTCCATAGTTTTTCACTGCACTTAGAAGACGACTCTGATTTCTAGTAGTGGCCAGGGGGCCCTTTACGACACAGCCCTGTAACCCTCTCCAATGTCACAGTACGCAGTTCTTCCGCTTGTGCACTATGTTCTAGCCACACTGGCCTTCCTGTCCCTGCACTGCATCGAGCTTATCCACGACATATGGAAGGCCAGCACTGGCCCGTCCAAGATCCAAGATCTCCACAACTCAAGTCTTAACATTCAGGACACTCATCATGGCAGGTGGCTGTGCAAGCTGTCTATAAGCCATATGTCATAAAATGTACAACACAAGTCCATTTGCTATGAGGACACGGATACTTTCATGGGTTGCTGAGGTATAATGCAAAGGAGGAATGCAACGGGTGCACCAGGTGGAACACGGAGAGCCTCTGAGTCTCCCCTTGGAGTAGGGGTGAGTACCAAGGCTATTAGGACATGGCAAATGTCATTGAGCAAGGCCTTGGATTTTACATAATTTCAGGGTCTGTGTGGTGATGGTCAAACAGGATATAGTTTAAGTGGTATCAGAGAAAGCTGTCAGTATTGATCCTAATTATTTTAAGGTGTGAAAACTGTCAAAATGAGAAAAACAAATTGGTATGGCTATGTAAACATAATACCAGTAGCAGTCATTTTCATTAACTGCAGAACACTTATATCTAATTACTGTGCAACTGAATATTAAACACACATAATTTCAAACAAGTCAAATTAAGTTGGTTGGGAATTTTAAGAAATCACAATGGAAAACAATAATGTTTGGTTATTTCCCACAACTGCTCATGGTCATCAGCACCTGCTCATATCTGGCTGTTTACAGGTTCAAAACATACGGGGAATACTTGTCGCTTGTCACCTAAAGTATAGACAGATACATCCCACCAACTGCAATTAGTCCCATCAACAATTCCCTCTCTTTTATTCACTTCCTCACTAGTTTTGGCACAAAAAGGACACAAAAGCCTGAATGTCTCAGAGGCAAATTATAAAATTTATAAGCCATGTGTCATGAAAAGTAAAACACAAGTCCATTTGCTATGACGACATGCATATGTTTGTGGGTTGCGGAGGTGAGTTTTGCTACTCTCACCCACTGTCATCTGGCTGTCCATCTCTCCTCATTCATGCAGATGCCCTCTGTGTGCCATTATCCAAAGAGTTGTTTTTTATGTAATGGTGACTCATTTTGACAGCACTACTCACCCTCTCTAACATAGTTAGGATATGTGTCCTTGTTCAAACCTCATGTTGAACTGTAATCCCCAGAATGGGAGGTGGGGCCTGGTATAAGGTAACTGGATTATGGGGGTGAATTTCTCATGAATGGGTTAGCATCATTCTCTTGGTGCTGTCCTCATAACAGTGAACAAATTTTCACGGGATCTGGTTGTTTAAAAGCGTGGGGCACCCTCCTCTAGCTCCCTCTTGCTCCTGCTCTGGCCATATGATGTGCCTTCTCCCCCTCACCTTCTGCTGTGATGGTAAGTTTCCTGAGGCGCCCCCAGATGCCGAGCAAATGCCAGCATCATGCTTCCTGTACAACCTACAGAACTGTGAGCCAATTAAACCTCTTTTCTTTATAAATTACCAACTCTCAGGTACTTTTTTACAGCAATGTAAGAATAGACTAACGCAACACACCCTTTCTGTTCTAATAATAGATCCATATTTCCATTGCTATTTTCCAGACCCAAGCACACCTTACAAGACTTGGGATATATAGGATATCAATTCTCATTGAGTTATGTTTATTCTCAAGTTCTGACACTGGAGACCAGTAGTGTTGCCACTGACCCCAATGCTGTTTCCTCTCAATTCTGAATTCCCAGATAATTTCTTAGAGGCCTAACTTACCCCTTGCAAGTATACGACTCAATCTAACAAGCTATGCCCTGTTACTCAAAGGGCTCTTGTGGGGAAAAAGAAGAGTATGAATTGCGCGTGTTGAGGTAATTCTGTGCCTTGCGCATTTTAAACGGATGGTCATTTTGTGATGTTTCAGCGATGGTGTCTTGCTATGCATTTTATGTTCCATTTGTACCATAATTGTCACTGCTTCAAAGCTGCCAGTTAGCTGAAAATGACTTTGATTGCATTTTTCAATCCCTTTCCGTACTTAATCTAAAAATTGTTCAAGTGAAAGAGTTTTCAGGCAGTAGCATGTCCCTGTTGATTACTTTTCTAAGATCAGATTTTCAGGCACAGTTGAGGAGTCTCAGAAGAGTCTGAATATGGCTTTGCCTAAACTTGCAAAGGAAGAAGAGGTCATTACACGGTTAATTCATCACCTTCTACAAAGCTTGAGCGTGCCACATAATGGAAGTCAAACAATTTTAACAAAACAAAACAACAACAAAACACGAGGGCAAAAGAGGGTTGTTTTGAATCAAACTTCTCTCAAAAATTTCACCAGTTATGTAAACCTACTTTGCAAAATTACTGCTATGACGAGAGGTTCATAAACTATTATCACCACAACAACCGTGGTCAGATTTTAATTATGTCTGAAAGGATTTCCTTTGCTTTTCCATGTATAAGCACAATAGCTCTGAATCATAAAAGAATTTTAGTTACAACATTTTAACGGACTATATATAAACTATGAATATTTACATAAATATCACTTGTTTGAAACGTGAAACAAGGCTTACAAATCGCAATATGGTAAGAACTCTATTAGCAAATTCTGACTTAAATTTGCAAAACTGCATATCTTAGGATGTCAAAAGTAGAAGACATCAACAACACAATCCATTTAAAATTATTTAAGAGTAAATATGGGCCGGGCGTGGTGGCTCATGCCTGTAATCCCAGCACTTCGGGAGGCCGAGACGGGCGGATCACCAGGTCAGGAGATCGAGACCGTCCTGGCTAACACAGTGAAACCCCATCTCTACTAAAGAATACAAAAAATTAGCTGGGTGTAGTGGCGAGCGCCTACAGTCCCAGCTACTCGGGAAGCTGAGCCAGGAGAATGGCGTGAACCCAGGAGACGGAGGTTGCAGTGAGCCAAGATCGTGCCACTGCACTCCAGCCTGGGCGACAGAGCAAGACTCCGTCTCAAAAATTAAAAAAAAAACAAAAAAAGAGAGTAAATATGAATATACAAGATAAAATAAACAGTGTACTGGAATAGACACCAGGAAGATCAGCCTTAATTGTACTATATTCAATTTAGAGTAAATCTTTATGAAATGAAACATCTCTTTTGGCCTTACCTCTCTTGAGACAAGGAAATCTAAACAATTTAACAAGTCCAAAATCATCTCCAGACACCAACACTGAGCTGTTGTAATTCGCATCCACTGAGTTGATGTCAGTAACCTCAGTGTATTTGGGCCAAATTCCACTCACTTCAGGGCCTTTCACACATGTCCAGGAAGCCCAAGGAATTCCTTTAATTTCTTCCTTACTTGTTAAAGACTTCCCCGCTGAAAATGATCAATATTAACATTACATTTAAATAAAAAGCTTATTCTAATTTATTCATTTTTTATAAAGATCTGAAACTTTAAAAAAAAGTTTGTAGATAAAGAAAACTACATATTCTAATCTCTTTATCCCATTTGTCATTTTTTCTTTTTTGCATGGTTTAAAGAAAGCCCATACTCAAAACTCAGACATAAAAAGAAAATGATGAAACATTCAGGTGATGCATCCCTAAATATCCTGACCTGATCGCTACACATTCTATGCATGTCACAATATTTCACATGTACCCATAATATACGAATGTATGAAAAAATTTAAAAAGAAAGTGATTATCATACTAAATGTAATGCCTCAGGCTACTAACAATTACTTAATTACCTAGATACAGATGGTATTATGCTTTGTATTATTAATGAAAAGACTTATCATGTATGATCATGTTTAGTCACCAATGCTTTGCCAGGTTTTAAAAACTTAGCCAAAGTTCATCCTGAGCTTCTATTTTTCATAATTTAAGGATGCTCAGAAGTGATGTTTTAAAAATTCAGGCTCAGTAGATTAATGAAAAGAATTAGTGAATATTATTTAAATTTGTAAGTACTAGACACTGAAAATCTACAAGATTATGATGAAATAAAATGTAATTCACTGGGGAAAATAATCCCAACCATTGTGCTGGCTATATTCCCAAATGTGGACGGCCCAGTACCCAGTTCCCACCATAGCAGGTCAGGGATGTTCCCCAGAGAGCACGCAAAGGAGGAAACAAACATACATTTAGGAAAGTGTCTAGCCACACACAATTTAAAAACTCAAAATCAAAACAATTAAGCTCTCAAAATTTCTCTCTCAAAATAAATATTTTCAAAATAAAGAATCAGTGAGAATAAATGCCCTTATATAACACTGGTGCATTATCAAACTGGCACCTTAAAATTCTGGACTGTAACACAGTATTACATAAAACTTCATTAGAGAGACAACAAAATAAAAATGTTTGTAGTTGGAACACAGTCTTTGACCTAGTGTTCTTGCCTTCGAGAATACAGTCCTAGGAAGTAACTCAGGAGAGGAAATTCCACCAGTACAAAGGCATTTGGAATTCCAACAACTGGACTAACAAATAAACTAGAAATAAGCTCAAATACCCAATAATAGGAGAGTGATGAAGTAAATTATGATACCACCCCTGAACAGGATGGTATTTTGTTACTGCAAATGATAAACACGTGTTTAATATTTTTTCACATACAAAAAATATATAAAAAAGTAATATCAAGCAAAGAAAAACAAAGAAATACATACCTCAGCAACAGTGCCCTGAAGAATTTGGTAAGGCAGAGTCTTATTTATGACATTTATTTTGGTATTATACAAACTAAATGTTAAAAAATGAATATTATGTAAGTCAGATGAATCTCTTATAAAAGTTATGGTGGGGCCACAAAAATAGCATTTAAAAAATCCCAGTGGGCACATTTCACCAAATAACCACTAAGAGATTCCAATTATGAAGAACACAGATCCGGACTAAAACAATCAAAGTAAATAAGGACTATGATCCTCAAATCTTTGAAGACTTAAATCTTGAAATGTTGTGTTGGAGTTCTAAGCTGATCTCAGAGTTTCTAATTCTCCCAGGGCCATTCCTTGTAAAGTTTCAATAGACTGTTCTTTTCTATTCTGGCAGAAATCAGTTTTCCTAATGATAATGTAGCCGACTATCCCTGGGTATCTGTGTTACGATGGGAGTATTATTGCCTGACAAGCTGAAACCCATGGATGATACCTCCAGTTCATTTTCATTCATTTCCAACCCTGCTGCAGAACTGTGCGTTCAAGGCACTGACAGAAGCATTATGATTATTTTGCATTATCACCATTTATTCAACTTTTTAGGTACATATTAATGAACAATGAAATGGGCAAAGAACAGGAAGAAAGAAGAAATAATAGATAAAGCAAAAGACTTGGTTAATGAACTAAACAGGTCGCGAATATCCAAATACTTGAAAGTTGGTTCTACAGTTGTTTCAGATTTTCTCTATTTTAAAAATTTATGAAATACTTAAAGCATACAGAAAATTATACAGACTACTATAGTGTACAAGTGTTGTACCACACAGCTTCAAAACATCTTAACATTACGTCTTTATCACAGTAGAATTTTAAAGAAAATGTTTCTGTAATCCCAGCACTTTGGGAGGTCGAGACGGGTGGATCAC